>NC_048571.1:6606052-6758552 GCF_013265735.2 Oncorhynchus mykiss | reverse complement strand
CAGACCTCACAACCATAAAGGGCATTGGGTTCTATAACTGATTCAAGTATTTTTAGCCAGATCCTAATTGGTATGTTGAATTTTATGTTCCTTTTGATGGCATAGAAGGCCCTTCTTGCCTTGTCTCTCAGATCGTTCACAGCTTTGTGGAAGTTACTTGTGGTGCTGATGTTTAGGCCAAGGTATGTATAGTTTTTTGTGTGCTCTCGGGCAAAGGTTGTCTAGATGGAATTTGTATTTGTGGTCCTGGTAACTGGACCTTTTTTGGAACACCATTATTTTGGTCTTACTGAGATTTACTGTCAGGGCCCAGGCCTGGCAGAATCTGTGCAGAAGATCTAGGTGCTGCTGTAGGCCCTCCTTGGTTGGTGACAGAAGCACCAGATCATCAGCAAACAGTAGACATTTGACTTCAGATTCTAGAAGGGTGAGGCCGGGTGCTGCAGGCTGTTCTAGTGCCCTCGCCAATTCGTTGATATATATGTTGAAGAGGGTGGGGCTTAAGCTGCATCCCTGTCTCACCCCACGGCCCTGTAGGAAGAAATGTGTGTGTTTTTTGCTACATTTAACTGCACACGTGTTGTTTGTGTACATGGTTTTTATAATGTTGTATGTTTTTTCCCCAACACCACTTTCCATCAGTTTGTATAGCAGACCCTCATGCCAAATTGAGTCAAAGGCTTTTTTTAAAATCAACAAAGCATGAGAAGTCTTTGCCTTTGTTTTGGTTTGTTTGTTTGTCAATTAGGGTGTGCAGGGTGAATACGTGATCTGACGTACAATAATTTGGTAAAAAGCCAATTTGACATTTGCTCAGTATATTGTTTTCACAGAGGAAATGTACGAGTCTGCAGTTAATGATAATGCAGAGGATTTTCCCAAGGTTACTGTTGACGCATATCCCACTGTAGTTATTGGGGTCAAATTTGTCTCCACTTTTGTGGATTGGGGTGATCAGTCCTTGGTTTCAAATATTGGCGAAGATGCCAGAGGTAAGGATGATGTTAAAGAGTTTAAGAATAACAAATTGGAATTGATTGTTTGTATATTTGATAATTTCGTTGAGGATACCATCAACACCACAGGCCTTTTTGGGTTGGAGGGTTTATATTTTGTCCTGTAGTTCATTCGAGGTAATTGGATAATCCAGTCTGTTCTGGTATTCTTTAGTAGTTGATTCTAAGATCTGTATTTGATCATGTATATGTTTTTGCTGTTTGTTCTTTGTTAAAGAGCCAAAAAGATTGGGCAAGTGGTTTACCCATACATCTCCATTTTGGATAGATCATTCTTTGTGTTGTTGTTTGTTTAGTGTTTTCCAATTTTCCCAGAAGTGGTTAGAGTCAATGGATTCTTCAATTACATTGAGCTGATTTCTGACGTGCTGTTCCTTCTTTTTCCGTAGTGTATTTCTGTATTGTTTAAGTGATTCACCATAGTGAAGGCGTACGCTCTCTCTCCCTCTTTCTCGCTATCTGTCATTCCCATGTTAGTGTGGTCTCTGTCACTGCCCTGTTAGTGTGGTCTCTGTCACTCCCCTGTTAGTGTGGTCTCTGTCACTCCCCTGTCAGTGGATTCTGTTACTTCCCTGTGTAGTGTGGTCTCTGTCACTCCCCTGTTAGTGTGGTCTCTGTCACTCCCCTGTTAGTTTAGTCTCTGTCACTCCCCTGTCAGTGGATTCTGTCACTCCCCTGTTAGTTTTGTCTCTGTCACTCCCCTGTTAGTTTTGTCTCTGTCACTCCCCTGTTAGTGTGGTCCCTGTCACTCCCCTGTTAGTGTGGTCTCTGTCACTCCCCTGTTAGTTTTGTCTCTGTCACTCCTCTGTCAGTGTGGTCTCTGTCACTCCCCTGTTAGTGTGGTCTCTGTCACTCCCCAGTTAGTGTGGTCTCTGTCACTCCCCTGTTAGTGTGGTCTCTGTCACTCCCCTGCTAGTGTGGTCTCTGTCACTCCCCTGTCAGTGTGGTCTCTGTCACTCCCCTGTCAGTGTGGTCTCTGTCACTCCCCTGTTAGTGTGGTCTCTGTCACTCCCCAGTTAGTGTGGTCTCTGTCACTCCCCTGTTAGTGTGGTCTCTGTCACTCCCCAGTTAGTGTGGTCTCTGTCACTCCCCTGTTAGTGTGGTCTCTGTCACTCCCCTGCTAGTGTGGTCTCTGTCACTCCCCTGTCAGTGTGGTCTCTGTCACTCCCCTGTCAGTGTGGTCTCTGTCACTCCCCTGTTAGTGTGGTCTCTGTCACTCCCCAGTTAGTGTGGTCTCTGTCACTCCCCTGTTAGTGTGGTCTCTGTCACTCCCCTGTTAGTGTGGTCTCTGTCACTCCCCTGTTAGTGTGGTCTCTGTCACTCCCATATTAGTGTGGTCTCTATTACTCCCCTGTTAGTGTGGTCTCTGTCACTCCCCTGTTAGTGTGGTCTCTGTCACTCCCCTGTTAGTGTTGCCTCCGGTGCCAAAGATCCCATTTCTTTCTAATCAATGTGTGTTCCAGATTCATCACACATCAGAGAGCCGTCAGCTTCCATTAACACTGATGTGTGTTCCAGATTCATCACACGTCAGAGAGCCATCAGCTTCCATTAACACTGATGTGTGTTCCAGATTCATCACACGTCAGAGAGCCGTCAGCTTCCATTAACACTGATGTGTGTTCCAGATTCATCACACGTCAGAGAGCCATCAGCTTCCATTAACACTGATGTGTGTTCCAGATTCATCACGTCAGAGAGCCGTCAGCTTCCATTAACACTGATGTTGAATCCCCACTGTCCAATAGCCTCCACTCTCCCTCTCCTTCTCCTTCTCCCTCTCCCTCTCCCTCTCCCCCTCTCCCCCTCTCCTTCTCCTTCTCCTTCTCCTTCTCCTTCTCCTTCTCCTTCTCCTTCTCCTTCTCCCTCTCCCTCTCCCTCTCCTCCCTCTCCCTCTCCCTCTCCCTCTCCCTCTCCTTCACACTCCCCCTCTCCTTCTCCCTCTCCTTCTCCTTCTCCCTCTCCTTCTCCCTCTCCCTCTCCTTCTCCTTCTCATTCTCCCTCTCCCTTTCCTTCACACTCACCCTCTCCTTCACTCTCACCCTCTCCTTCTCCCTTTTCTTCACACTCACCCTCTCCTTCACTCTCACCCTCTCCTTCTCCCTCTCCTTCACACTCTCTCTCTCCTTCTATTTCTCCCTCTCCTTCTCCTTCTTACTCTCCCTCTCCATCTCCCTCTTCATCTCCCTCTCCTTCTCCCTCTCCCTATTCGTTCCATGTTGTCTCTCTAGTCTACACACACAATCTCTTTCTTTCGTGCTATGCTCGGCATGTATATGTGTGTGTGTGTGTGTTGCCTACAAGAATGTGTCCTGTCTAAGCAGATCCATGTGATTCTGCCCCGTCCGTCCCTCTCAGAAGTATTAGATTAGTTTAAAGTGGAGGGATATATAATTATAGAACTCACATGACTTCACAGTACATCATCACAGCCCAGGTCTCTGTCACGTCCCATCTGTCCGTTTCTCCAAACCTCTATCCTTCTCCTCGTCCCCATGCTGTCATGTCTTTCCCAGTGGGATTCATTCTATCACTCATTTAACACATGATGACTGAATCATTCAGGATTATAGTTTTTCTCAGTGACAGGTAATCAGATGTGATCCTACAGATAGTCCTGTTTATCTCCCTCATTCATGACCAATTATCATCCTGGACTCATTCATGACCAACTTTCACCCTGGACTCATTCATCACCAATTATCACCCTGGACTCATTCATCACCAATTATCACCCTGGACTCATTCATGACTAACTTTCACCCTGGACTCATTCATCACCAATTATCACCATGGACTCATTCATGACTAACTTTCACCCTGGACTCATTCATCACCAATTATCACCCTGGACTCATTCATCACCAATTATCACCCTGGACTCATTCATGACTAACT
This sequence comes from Oncorhynchus mykiss, assembly GCF_013265735.2. Taxonomy (NCBI): domain Eukaryota; kingdom Metazoa; phylum Chordata; class Actinopteri; order Salmoniformes; family Salmonidae; genus Oncorhynchus; species Oncorhynchus mykiss. The sequence continues at coordinate 6,754,638 of NC_048571.1, read as the reverse complement.
TTCACCATGGACTCATTCATCACCAATTATCACCATGGACTCATTCATGACTAACTTTCACCCTGGACTCATTCATGGCCAACTTTCACCCTGGACTCATTCATGACCAATTATCACCCTGGACTCATTCATCACCAATTATCACCCTGGACTCATTCATGGCCAACTTTCACCCTGGACCCATTCATGACCAATCATCACTCTGGACTCATTCATCACCAATTATCACCATGGACTCATTCATCAGTTATCGCCCTGGACTCATTCATAACCAATTATCACCATGGACTCATTCATTAGTTATCGCCCTGGACTCATTCATGACCAACTCTCACTCTGGACTCATTCATGACCAATCATCACTCTGGACTCATTCATGACCAACTCTCACTCTGGACTCATTCATGACCAACTTTCACCCTGGACTCATTCATGACCAACTTTCACCCTGGACTCATTCATGACCAACTCTCACTCTGGACTCATTCATGACCAACTCTCACTCTGGACTCATTCATGACCAACTTTCACCCTGGACTCATTCATGACCAACTTTCACCCTGGACTCATTCATGACCAACTTTCACCCTGGACTCATTCATGACCAATTATCACCCTGGACTCATTCATGACCAATTATCACCCTGGACTCATTCATGACCAATCATCACTCTGGACTCATTCATGACCAATTATCACCCTGGACTCATTCATGACCAATCATCACCCTGGACTCATTCATGACCAATCATCACTCTGGACTCATTCATGACCAATCATCACTCTGGACTCATTCATTACCAATTATCACCCGGAACTCATTCATGACCAATAAATCACCCTGGATTCATTCATGACCAATAATACCCTGGACTCATTCATGACCAATTATCACCATGGACTTATTCATGACCAATTCAGAATGTAAGACAGTGAAACCTATACTATAATCCCACTGAGCTCCAGTGGTTCTCTGCGGGGGCATCTCCAATTTCTCCCTTGATAAATCAACTTGATAAAGCAAGTTCAATAATACAGTGGTGTTAGCTGGAGAAAAAACTAGGAGTTGGTCTTTATCGACACCTTGTGGTTTTTGTCGGGAACCACAGTTGTTGGATATGTTTACAGAGCCCTCTAGCGTCCAATCAGAAAGATCCATGTACTGTACATGCGAGGACTCTACAGAGATACAGTCTATGCTACAGAGAAAACCTCAATCTTTATTTAAAAATAAATAATCCAGCCATAGAAAACGAAATGTCACAAAAACATAACAACAAAGGAGAATCCATGTCATGTAACCATGGCAATATGAATGTAGATTTTCAGCCTCTTCACTATCTTTTCACCATTACAATGTCCCACTGACCTGATGAGGTCAAAACACCCCACTACAAACACTGAACGTCAGGTGATGACCCAAAAGACCTGATGACACACTTTGAAACCAGCAGAATGAGGCCAAAACAAGGTCAAGTGTAGATGAAATAGTTGGAATAGAGATGGAATAGAGTAGAGACTAATGTAGACTAACGGAGGGAGTCACTTGGGAGGATCCATTGAGGGGGAGTGGAGGGCAGCTCCAAATAAGATACAGTACTACAGACATTGGCCAGACCCAGTTTTCTGACTGTCAGTATGGCACAGGGCTATTAGTTAGGTACTGTATGCCTAATCAGGGATGACCTCTCTCTCTTCCTCCCTCTCTCTTCCTGAGTCCATCTCTTCAGCTGAGCGTCTTGTGCCACAGGTCGAAACAAGGCACCACGTGTAGCCTGACGTACTTGTGCCCGCCGGAGGAGCACTCCAGACAGCCGTATACCGTCTCCCTCGGTGTCTGGCCCCGGCCACACAGGGCACAGGGGCCCTTGGGGATGTTGTGGTTGAGGAGGTTGACACGGGAGTGGGAGTCCCCTCTCAGGTAGGTGGAGGAGACGTCCGTCATGCTGGCTGCCTTTTCATAGTAGTCTGTCACTACGTCGTCCATGTAGGTGTCTGAGTGGGTGTGGGTGAGCTCCTCAAACGTCCTGTCGTCTTGAGTAGGGGAAAGCAAGGATGAGGATAAGAGTGTCACTGGAACATCGGAAAATGTGCAGGGATTATTTTGCTTTCACTCATTATCTTTACATTACCCTGTGCTTTCACTAGCATTTGTGTCAGTGGAGGCTGGTGGGAAGAGCTACAGGAGGACGGCCTCATTGTAATGGCTGGAATGGAATTAATGGAACGTATCAAACATATGGAAACCACGTGTGACGCCATACCATTTATTCCATTACAATGACCCACTCCTCCTATAGCTCCTCCCACCAGCCTTCACTGGTTTGTGTTTATATATGTTTATACTCTTTATTGGTGTTTTATTAGGATCCCTGGGTGTATATTCTTCTCAAAAATATGGAGCTAACAATTGTTCTTTAAACAGCATTATACTGGTAAGATTAGATCACTCTGGGACCTGTACCTTCTTTAAAACCTCTACAGGATTGGTGGGTCCCCCACGGGACGGTTGAGCTAACGTAGGCTAATGCGGTTAGCATGAGGTTGTCAGTAAAAAAACAAAATCCCTGGACATAGGCATATCTGATATTGGCAGAAAGCTTCAATTCTTGTTAATCTAATTGCATTGTCCAATTTACAGTTGCTATTACAGTGAAATAATACCATGCTATTGTTTGAGAAGAGTGCACAGTTATGAATTAGAAAAATTATTAAGTAAACCAATTAGGCACATTTGGGCAGTCTCGATACAAAATTTTGAACAGAAATACAATGGTTCATTGGATCAGTCTAAAACTTTGCACAGACACTGCTGCCATCCAGTGGACAAAATCTAAATTGTGCCTGGGCTGGAATAATACATTATGGCCTTTCCCTTGCATTCCAAAGATGATGGTACAAACAAAACAAAAAACACATGTTTTTTTCTTTGTATTATCTTTTACCAGATCTAATGTGTTATTTTCTCCTACATTCATTTCACATTTCCACAAACTTCAAAGTGTTTCCTTTCAAATGGTATCAAGAATATGCATATCCTGCTTCAGGTCCTGAACTACAGGCAGTTAGCTCATGGGTATGTGTGTGTCATTTTAGGTGAAAAAGGGGCGGATCCTTAAGATTATACAGCATTATACTGGTAAGATCAGACCACTTTGGGAGATGTAGCTTCTTTATACAGCATTATACAGGTAAGATCAGACCACTTTGGGAGATGTAGCTTATTTATACAGCATTATACAGGTAAGATCAGACCACTTTGGGAGATGTAGCTTATTTATACAGCATTATACAGGTAAGATCAGACCACTTTGGGAGATGTAGCTTATTTATACAGCATTATACAGGTAAGATCAGACCACTTTGGGAGATGTACCTTCTTTATACAGCATTATACAGGTAAGATCAGGTCAGATTGTTCTAGTCTTTTAGATTTACTCTACGATAAGAACAGGAGGAGGTGTAGCCATTTCCTGCAGTCAAATGACCTAGTGGCCTCATTCATATTTTTATAATTTCATAATTAATAAACATGTATTTTTTTTTAAACACAGACAATCCTGTGTTTCGTATATGTCAAACAGTTTTGTTTGACAGTATTTCAGTCTTCTGTGATATATTTAAAGTGTAATTTTGGGATGCATTTCAACTCTATTTTTTTAAGCCCATAACTATGTGTGTGAGGTGTATACTTTTGTTTCAAAGTAGATGTGTTTAAGACTACAAAGAATCACTCTGTGTGACCCAGATTCAGCCCACTGCAGTAAAAGGTTAAGAGATGAAAGAAGGTTCCTTCCTACCTGCTCTGAAGGGGTTTCCGTACACAATCCCAGACAGGAACCTGCGTAGCCGTCCCATAGAGAATTGACCAATGAAACCACCCAGCTGCTCTCTGATCAGCTCCTTCTCAAATCCGCCCAACGACTCAGGGCTTACACAGATATCTGATCAGGAGAAGGGGAACTATGTTTGTGTGTGTGTGTGTGTGTGTGTGTGTGTGTGTGTGTGTGTGTGTGTGTGTGTGTGTGTGTGTGTGTGTGTGTGTGTGTGTGTGTGTGTGTGTGTGTGTGTGTGTATGTGTGTATGTGTGTGAGTGTGTGAGTGAGTGAGTGAGTGAGTGAGTGAGTGAGTGAGTGAGTGAGTATGTGAGTGAGTGAGTGAGTGAATCAAGTGTAAGTGTGTTTGTTGTGGTTGTCTCACCAAGTCGTCCATCCAATCGAACAAACAGTTCAAAGATGCTGAATGCGATGGTGGTGTGAGCTGGGATCACTATGGCCTTGTCTCGACCTTTGGGGTTTTGACCATCATCAATCTGAAACTGTAGAACACCAGTCAGATAGGTGAGACAGGGCATTCATCCATTCAACCATTACTTGCTGAGAGTGTCAGATGTCAGTGTTTCTGTGTGTATTGTACTGTGTGTGAGTGTGGTGTGTAGGTGTGTGTATTGTGTCTGTGTGTATGCTGTGTGTGTGTACGGTGTAAAGGTTTGTGTACTGTATGTGTGTGTGTACTGTGTGTGTGTGTGCTGTGTGTGTGTGTACTGTGTGTTTGTAGGTGTGTGTACCCTTATGTGTACCATGTGTGTACCGTGTGTGTAGGTGTGTATATAGTATGTGTGTGTGTACTGTGTGTGTAGGTGTGTATATTGTATGTGTGTGTGTACTGTGTGTGTAGGTGTGTATATAGTATGTGTGTGCGTACTGTGTGTGTAGGTGTGTATGTTGTATGTGTGTGTGTACCGTGTGTGTAGGTGTGTATATAGTATGTGTGTGTGTACCGTGTGTGTAGGTGTGTATATAGTATGTGTGTGCGTACTGTGTGTGTAGGTGTGTATATAGTATGTGTGTGTGTACTGTGTGTGTAGGTGTGTATTTACCCTCATAGTCGTCCGTCTCATGCCAGCGTGGACAGTGAGAGAACACTGACGCGTCGTACGGATGCTCTCCATGACAATGCAGAGAACACTCCGCCCACTTTCTTTGGACTGACGAATCAGACAGTGATCCAGATCCACTTTCCTATAGTGGAAAGAAACCAGAACACAAACCTGTGTCAGAAAGACTTCTACTGTCCAGGTGTAATATACAGTATATACAACCAACATGGTCTCATGAATATGAATATCGACAGCTTGGTTCCATCTGGAGAAAGATGATTCTGAGATAATTGGCTTTAAAGTCCTGAAACCTCATTGGTTTAAATGATGTCAGCAATTTTGACCTGAGGTATTTAGACTACTGTTTAGGTAGAGAACATTGAACAGAACAAGGTTGTTTCAATAACTACATGTTGACTAAAATACAGATAGAACCTTATAGTCCCAAGCTCTCTATATGTCAAAATAATGACATTTAATCATTGTAGTTATGTCAAAATAATGACATTTAATCATTGTAGTTATGTCAAAATAGTGACATTTAATCATTGTAGTTATGTCAAAATAGTGACATTTAATCATTGTAGTTATGTCAAAATAGTGACATTTAGTCATTGTAGTTATATGTCAAAATAATGACATTTAATCATTGTAGTTATGTCAAAATAGTGACATTTAATCATTGTAGTTATATGTTAACTAACCTGACATATTAGTTGTTTGTCATCACCATTATGACCATTGGTAATATCTTATCAGAAACAAAACCAGAATGAAATTGATTAAATTCTAAGCTATTTTCCACCACCTGCAGTGTACCTGGAGTTGAGTTCCCTGAGCAGAGTTGGGACCTCTACCTCGTGTTTGGTGACGATCCCAAAGGAGGCTTTGACAGCCACAGAGTCTGAACCACTGATGTTGAACCCCACGTCGTTCATCAGGTGATTCCCTAATCTGCCGTTCAGGGCCACGTCAGACTTGTCCTCATAGTTCAGGAGCTGGTACGACGACACCCCTGTTTGAATGGAATAAAAGGCATTGTTAAAGGCAGCTGATATTGTATGAGACTAGCTTTACATCTGCAGAAACACATGATTTACTTTTTCAAAGTGAAAGACAGTTATAATGCATTATAAGCCCATTATAATACCTTATAAGCTATTCATAATGCTCTATAATGAATGACATAGGCGTTAATAGCTGCTGATAAACATGCATTCCTCCCCTCACTGGACTCTACCTGCTGTGATCTCCTTCTCCCCCACCAGGATGTCTTTCAGGGAGAAGGGGGTTGAGGCGTACTTGGTTTTCTTCCAGAAGTGTCTCTTCCTCTTCCTGGTGACCAGGCTGAGGGGTTGGTAGCGGTCAGCCTCACTCAGGCTCGGTACAGGGATCAACCGACCTGTGTCTCCCACCTGCTTCACAAAGTTCTTAGTCGCCGCAGCGAACATACCGGTGACCAAGGAACAGCAGACGGGTGCAGGAGTCACTGCTGGAAATGCAAGGCAGCAACAGGTATACTGTAAGTGTCCGCTGTCCAGGCAAATGTGAATCCTTTAGTTTACACTATTAAATACGTTTTTTCCTCTTTTTCTTGGCTTTGGTGAGTTCACATTGGGAAGTTCTGCACAGGTGGACAGTTGTTCTGAATAGATGTCTCTCAAACAGGTAGAGTCATTCAGCTGTGCAGCTCAGGGCTAATGAATAATGGAGACACCATGTAAGGGGATATGGGGACAAGCTGTCCCATAACGTGATTGGACAGGTAGTTGCCTTCATTCTTCCTGTCATGTGACCAGTGAGCTCACCAATGGGTTATGCAGTACTTCCTGTGCTACTCTGTCTTTGAGGCCCTAGATGTCTATCAATAATGCTGCCCTGAGCGCTGAAAAGTGATATTGGTGTAAGTATCAACAGTTTAATTGTAGCTGGTTAGGGAATCTGATCAAATTTAAATGGATCAGGGTTACACACCTTAAAGGAAAACTCCACCAAAAAGCTATCTATTGGTGTGGTCCCAAATGTTGTTGATATAGTCCCAAATGTTTTGCATGTCAGCGATCAAGTTTTCAAGACATTTAACTTTCATAATACAGAAGGTATGATACAGTCAACATGATGAAAGTTCTATATCTTGAAAACTTGATTGCTGACATGCATTTTTTTACTTAACTAGGAAAGTCAGTTAAGAACAAATTCTTATTTACAATGATGGCCTACACCGGTCAAACCCAGACGATGTAGGCCAATTGTACGCAGTCCTATGGGACACCCAATCAGGGCCAGTTATGATACAGCCTGGATTCGAACACCTCAAGCACTGAGATGCAGTGTCTTAGACCACTGTGCCACTCGGGACTATATCAACAATGGACTAATGAAACAAGTACCAGAGTAGCATGTGAAACATCTGCTTCCTGTGTTGTGAACTAGCATGACAAATAGCAGAGTAGCATGTGAAACATCTGCTTCCTGTGTTGTGAACTAGCATGACAAATAGCAGAGTAGCATGTGAAACATCTGCTTCCTGTGTTGTGAACTAGCATGACAAATAGCAGAGTAGCATGTGAAACATCTGCTTCCTGTGTTGTGAACTAGCATGACAAATAGCAGAGTAGCATGTGAAACATCTGCTTCCTGTGTTGTGAACTAGCATGACAAATAGCAGAGTAGCATGTGAAACATCTGCTTCCTGTGTTGTGAACTAGCATGACAAATAGCAAGAAGAGTGGTGGTCTTTGTGGTGTCTATGTTCAAATGTACATTTCTTGTGGTTGTGTCTGGTACCAATAATAGACTAGTCTACATGTTACAGGGAGGTTAATACTTCTAGACCAAGGCTTTCCCCACCCAAAGGTCATACAGGATATGTTATGTTATGACCTTGCCTTCCTTGTAATTTAGCTGTTTGGCTGGGAAATGAAACGTAATGTTTATTTATGAGACTTTTTAAAAAGTGGGAAATGGGTGTGGTTTCCACAGTGTAAACTATGTCTGTATTCACACTGGTCCATGAACACAGACCAGGAATAGAAGGTCCTTTCTAAAGGTCAGAATGACTACCCAGGTAGGCTATTACAGAGATAAGACAAGCGGGACACAAATACGTATTACTGTGCAAATGACCATATGGGGACATGGAATGAATAAACGTCTGTGAATGCCTTCACAATTTCAAGTAAATCCAGAGAAACTACTGGGGAGCCTTTTTTGTGAAGCTGGTGAGCGTTTCCAAGCCTTCTGCTGCAAAATGGCTGCCTTGACATCTCGGAACACATGACGTCCCGCTGGTGTGTTTGCTGGTGTTTTTGCTGGTGTTTTGATTTGTTTGGCGCGTCAGGTTTTGTTTCATTATTTTATCATTTTAATATCCTACCCTCCTCATTTTAATATCCTACCCTCCTCATTTTAATACAGACATTCATTGTCACGTCCTGACCTTAGTTCCTTTTTTATGTCTCTGTTTTAGTTTGGTCAAGGCGTGAGTTGGGGTGGGCATTCTATGTTTTGTAGTCTAGGTTTTGTATTTCTATGTGTTTGGCCTGGTATGGTTCCCAATCAGAGGCAGCTGTCAATCGTTGTCTCTGATTGAGAACCATACTTAGGTAGCCTGTTCCCACCTGTGTTTGTGGGTAGTTCTTTTTCCGTTTCAGTGTTTGCGCCATTCGGGACTGTTTCGGTTTTCATTTTGATTCTCTTGTTCTTTTGTATTCAGTCTAATTAAATTATATTTTGGATACATACTACGCTGCATTTTGGTCCTCTTCACCTTCTTCAACCCACGACAGCCATTACAGAACTACCCACCACAACCGGACCAAGCAGCGTGGTAACCAGGAGCAGAGGGTTCTGGACTCCTGGACATGGGAGGAGATTTTGGACGGAAAGTGACCCTGGGCACAGGCTGGGGAATATCGCCGCCCCCCGGGGAGAGCTGAAGGCAGCCAAAGCCGAGAGGTGGCATTATGAGGAGTTAGCACGGCAGCGCAACAGGGACGAGAGGCAGCCCCAAAAATGTATTGGGGGGGGACACACGGGGAGTGTGGCTAAGTCAGGTAGGAGACCTGAGCCAACTCCCCGTGCTTACCGTGGAGAGAGGTGGACCGGGCAGGCACCGTGTTATGCCGTGAGGCGCACGGTGTCCCCAGTGCACAGGCATAGCCTGGTGCGCTACATTGCAGCGCCTCGTATCGGCCGGGCTAGAGTGGGCATTAGGCCAGGTGCTATGAAGCCGGCTCAGCGCATCTGGTTTCCAGTGCATCACCTCGGCCCGGGGTATATGGCACCAGCCCTATGCACGGTGTCCCCAGTTCGCCAGCACAGCCCAGTGCGGTCTGTTCCACCCCGCCGCACTGGCCGGGCTACGGGGAGTATCTAGCCAGGACAGGTTGTGCAGGCTCGGTGCTCGAGACCTCCAGTGCGCCTCCACGCCTGTCCAGCGCTTCCATAGTCTCCCACCTGTCCAGCGCTTCCAGAGTCTCCCTCCTGTCCAGCGCTTCCAGAGTCTCCCTCCTGTCCAGCGCTTCCAGAGTCGCCCTCCTGTCCAGCGCTGCCAGAGCCGCCCTCTTGTCCTGAGCTGCCAGAGCCGCCCGTCTGTCCTGAGCTGCCAGAGACGCCCGTCTGTCCTGAGCTGCCAGAGACGCCCGTCTGTCCTGAGCTGCCAGAGCCGCCCGCCCGTTCTCTTGTTCTTTTGTATTCAGTCTCATTAAATTATATTATGGATACATACCACGCTGCATTTTGGTCCTCCGATCCTTCCTACTACTCCTCCTCGTCAGAGCTCTAGGATGACACACATGACATCCTATATATAGGGCCTTTTACTGTTACTATAATGTCATCTGTAATCAGAAACGGATTCTATTTTCAGTAATCTGCTGAATGCTGGCTGTCTGAGACTGAGAGCACAGGAAAAAAGGAAGAAAATTAGAGGTTAGACAACCCTTTAAAAGAGGGAGTGAGAGAGAGGCGCAAGAGAGAGAGAGAGAAGTAGAGAGAGAGAGAGAAGTAGAGAGAGAGTGAGGTGGCGCGAGAGAGAGAAGTAGAGAGAGAGAGAGAGCGAGAGAGAGAGACTGTTTCTCTGGTCTAGTTCAGGCAGTTCTTTTCTCTTCTCAAGGCTACCTGGATATTACTGGATGGTACTGTGCACTGCAACGCTAGCCTAGCTCTCTCATCCTCCTCTCCTCTCGTCTTCCTCTCTGCCCTGTACGTGTGTTGGGAAGGTGCCTGTCTCAGGTGCAGACATGGCCACCTCTGTGCTCTCCAGGATTATTCTATGTCTGGCTATATCTCTGTTTCCGGTATTGACAGTGACCAGCCAGGATGTCAACCTAGGTGAGTGGACGGGGCTGCACTGCATGACTTATGGTCTGACTGACAGATGATTGTGTTGATTGCTATTGCTTGTACTGAGTGATATGAATTGCTCATGTGTTTAACTTTTTGTTCTACATTTTTTTAATTGATTGATTTAATTGATTTAATAATTAGAAGTCGTAGGCTGTGTCAGGCGCAGACGACATTACAGATGTCACATTGAATTGAATAATTGATAAAATTGTCCAAGAGAGAATTACATGGCTATGAAAACGTCATGCCAAGCTAAGCCTACACCAAACACAGACCAGGCTATCAAAACGTCATGCCAAGCTAAGCCTACACCAAACACAGACCAGGCTATCAAAACGTCATGCCAAGCTAAGCCTACACCAAACACACTATTCATTGGAATTTTTTGTAGAATTCACAATGTGGAAAATGAATGGTGGAAAAACCCTGTTTTTATGGGTATTATGATGCGTCCACTGTGGTGGACTGCTGTGGTCCTCTTTGGCAGGTAGATGGCAGGTGGTCAAGATTGACACACACACACAATGCAATTTAAAAACTACAGTATAATCAATTACTACTATATCAACCTTATCAACAGCACAGAGGTGCCCGTTTAGGAGTCGCCTCATCAAAGAATACCTCTAATCACACCTCTAATCACACCTCTAATCACACCTTTAATCACACCTCTAATCACACCGACACACTATTTCTCAGATATTATTTAAGTGGCACCTTAAAGCTTTTCTCTGAAGACAGTTTTCAGGTTGCTTGGTAACCCGTTCCACAGAACTGCAGCAGAGTACAGGAATTACTGTTTTTCCATGGAGATCTTGAGTCTACAGGGAACACATTTTGTAAAAGTCCCTCTGGGAACAAAGGATTAGGGTTGCAAAGCTACCCGTAAAATAACAAAGTTACTGGAATCTTCAGTGATCTATGGCAATCTATGGTAACTTTGGTGATGTATACTTGAATACTAAAAAAAATATATATTCATATATAATATTCATTTTTTTATATCTGTGTCCATATTGTCCATGAGTTTCTAGTGGATAGACCACATGGTTCAAGAGAAAAGAGCATAATTAATGAAGAAAGCCTCTAACCAACAATGGCATTAACTCTGCAACTCTTCCAAATATTGTCTTTTTTCACAACTGCCACCAGTTTGGCCACAAAACATTTACAACAAAGACATATTGACATAGTAAAATAAATACAAGTGTGTAAAAATATATAAATAATATTTAATGCTGAAACAACCCTCATTAAACACAAATGATATTCACTAAGGTTTATATTTCAGATGTTTTACAGTTTTGTCATTCCATTTTTTTATTTTAAAAGTCATCTTATTAGACATGTATATATATATATATATATATATATATATATATATATACTGTATATATATTTTACATGTGATAAGCCACACAGAGGGACAGAGATAATTACAGACACCTGTTATAATCTGAAGTACCCAAAAAGGCCCCTAGATGTCATCTGGTAAGATTCCATATATTCCTTGAAAGTTACCAACATTCTGTTAGTTTACTGGTAAAGTACTCGAACGTTTAGAGTAATATACCCTACTGTTGCAACCCTTCTCAGGATAGACCAAGCATGTCAATGAGAGGATGCAACACTTTTATGTGTTTAATACTTTTATGGGCCTTATTGAACATCTATAGGCGTTGTATAAGCAACGTTCATATTTCCTTTTCTATCTTTCTATTTTTTCTTTTCTTTTTCTTTATTTTTTCGTTTTAAGTTTGTGTTCAGTTTACACGCCTCAATATCACAATTATTTTCTCACGATGAAATATAAAGTACTAAAATGTGTCTTTATTTTTTTGTTTTAAGTTTGTGTTCAGTTTACACGCCTCAATATCACAATTATTTTCTCACGATGAAATATAAAGTACTAAAATGTGTCTTTATTTTTTTGTTTTAAGTTTGTGTTCAGTTTACACGCCTCAATATCACAATTATTTTCTCACGATGAAATATAAAGTACTAAAATATGTCTTTATTTTTTTTACTGTAGGAAGTGGTTTGTTTTATAAGTACCATCATACCGCTCACTCACAGCAGGTTCAGTCCAGTTTACAGGCCACCCAGTCTCTGGACCACGTTGGCCTTGCACTCAACATCACACCCCCCAAAAAACAGAAAATAAAATCAACACTTTTAATGGATGCTATTTTCTCATTGTTCATATTGTAGCTTTTTACAAGAGAGTAAATAAAGTGTTCTAATAAAACGAATGGGATAGGTTCTCTCAGAAATGTCTGGATACAAACATACATACATGGATAGAATCCATATTTTTATTTCGTTTTTACAAGGCATGTCAGTTAGGAACAAATTCTTCACTACAATAACAGCAACAAAAATACATCCCTCTTAGACAGACTACGTGTTAAAGTGGTGTTGTGTGCATGACTGGCTGGCTGGCTGACTGGCTGGCTGAGTGGTTGGCTGACTGGCTGGCTGACTGGCTGGCTGGCTGGCTGACTGGCTGACTGGCTGGCTGGCTGGCTGACTGGCTGACTGGCTGACTGGCTGACTGGCTGGCTGGCTGACTGACTGGCTGACTGGCTGGCTGACTGGCTGACTGGCTGACTGGCTGGCTGACTGGCTGGCTGACTGGCTGGCTGGCTGACTGACTGGCTGACTGGCTGACTGGCTGACTGGCTGACTGGCTGGCTGGCTGACTGACTGGCTGACTGGCTGGCTGACTGGCTGACTGGCTGGCTGACTGGCTGGCTGACTGGCTGGCTGGCTGGCTGACTGGCTGACTGGCTGGCTGGCTGACTGGCTGGCTGACTGGCTGGCTGGCTGACTGGCTGACTGGCTGGTTGACTGGTTGGGCTATTTCAGTGCAAGGCTGAATGAAGGGTTGTAGAGCGCCATGGCCATAATGATGTGGGGACGGACCAAAACAGGCCACTGATTTTGGTTAGGGGTTTGCCAGAGAGCGACCGGACACACCCAGTGAAATGATGCATGCTGGGTATGAATATGCTTCATACTGTCGGCATCCACAAAGCCTATAACCCTTTAGGAGTATGCTGTCTTTGAACAGCGAAGGATGTAAGTTACTGATGTGGGGAACAAAACGTATTATTGAGTCTGGTTTCTCTCCTTGTCGTTTTGTGTCTGCTTGCGTAGCGACAGGTCAATCAGGTGATAAGTAGGCCTAACTTTACCTGCCACCTGGGCCCGGCTTTTTAAAAGTTATCTGTCCGGATCACATCTATCGGATAAGATGAAATGCATAGAAACAGAATGAATAGAACGGGAGTTCCCGTTCAAGTCAATGATTCGTCCTATTCATTAGTTCTATTCATTCTATATCTATGTCTTTAATCCTATCCGATAGGTGAACTCCAGATAGATGTTAGCTCAACCAAGCTGATGCCTAGGCTTTAGCTCAGCGGGTGGAAGCAGACTTGTTGCAGGCAGGCAACCTGAGTTCAAACCCAGTAGGTCACACCTGCTGCTCGGGGGTTTAGGCCCATGTTGCTATAGAAAACGTGTTAGTGTAAAAAGTCACAGGTATTGTGTAGTAAGTGTGCTGCTGAGGGGAGGACGGCTCATAATAATGGCCGGAATGGAGCAAATGGAATGGCACCAAACACCTGAAAACCATGGAAACCATGTGTTTGATGTATTTGATACCGTTCCACTGATTCCGCTCCAGTCATTACAACGAGCCCGTCCTCCCCAAGCCAACAACCTTTTGTGGTGCATTGTTTGAGCAGATTAACGCTACAGTGAAAAAGACATGAACACCATACTTTCCAAAATGTTCCCCCATGTTCTGTAGTTGTAAAACAGTATACTATTGGACAATGTGTGATAGTGCTTGATAATATAACACCAAGATCACTTTCACCTGACTTCACAGCTGAGCAACACAGTGACATGAAGGTCAGTGTGTAGTGGGAAGTTATAGCAGGCGGCCATATTGGATAATTAACTGAAGAGGAACGGTGTTTTGGGCCATGTGCAAACCACAAATGGATTAAATTTACAGTAACCACAGGCCTCACTTTTATAGTGATCAACACTCTGAATATAATGGATTTAATAATAACCCCCGGGTTGGTGAAGTCAATATACATATTATTGATTCATTTACATCACTTGGGTACAGCTGACTTAATAATGTTATAACATTTTGTAAATGGAAGTTGGTCCATATGATGAAGCGTTTAGATTCCATGGCTGTGGAGTTAGCTGGGTGTGGCCTCTCATGGCTGGCCCAGAAATACAGCCCAGCCACAGGCACATGCTAAGCATAACCTATAATATAGGCCGCTGGGGTTTTCCCTGAAATAACTCCTGCTTTTGAAAAGTAGCTTCTCTCTTGGGGAGAAGCTCGCCCACATAATGAGTACTTAGAAGTTACGTTTTTCATATAAAACGGGCTAAGTTTATAAAAGTGAGATTCCGCAAGGATACTACATATAGCACTGCAGCAGGTGGTCAGTGTTTCTCCTAGTTTCACTCCCTTAGTTTCCAACAGAGGCCCCACCACCCCGCCTAGATAATGCCATGGGAGGTGCTTGGGTTGTTTCTTGCTTCCAGGCAGCATCTGTATTGGAGCGATGTTTCCCCGATTCACAGATGAATTGTGAAAAGAGCTTCTGTTCTGTGTCATCGTGCTGTGTATCATCTTCCTCTTATCGTCAGGGAACTTTAGTCTCAGGGATCTCATTGAGGTGGGAAGAGTAATGTAGGAACCTATTTATAAAGGTACAAAAATAACATCAAGCCCAGAACCTGAATGGAAAGTCTGATTTCTTAGTCTATATTACTGGTTTGGACTTACATGACGTCACTGTCTTAATCAGTACTTATGTCGACTATATTTAGATGTGGGCCTAGAATTCACAACTTCAAATGACAACTGGGGAGATGTAATTTTGATAAGTAATGTAATGATTTATAATGACGAACTTCCTATTTTGTCATAGAAAATTGTGAAATTGCTCTTATGGTGAGCAATCGCCCTACGCAACTACATCCTTGGTATGAGCTTCTTCCAAGATTCATAATTACACATCGGAGGAAAAACCTTTAACTTCACATTTTGACAATGAAGAGCTTCACTGAAAATGATAGAAACATAAAGAGTAGGTCATAAACAGTAGGTATGAGTATGTCCTGACCTACTCATAAACAGTAGGTATGAGTATGTCCTGACCTACTCATAAAGAGTAGGTATGAGTATGTCCTGACCTACTCATAAAGAGTAGGTATGAGTATGTCCTGACCTACTCATAAAGAGTAGGTATGAGTATGTCCTGACCTACTCATAAACAGTAGGTATGAGTATGTCCTGACCTACTCATAAAGAGTAGGTATGAGTATGTCCTGACCTACTCATAAACAATAGGTATGAGTATGTCCTGACCTACTCATAAAGAGTAGGTATGAGTATGTCCTGACCTACTCATAAAGAGTAGGTATGAGTATGTCCTGACCTACTCATAAAGAGTAGGTATGAGTATGTCCTGACCTACTCATAAAGAGTAGGTATGAGTATGTCCTGACCTACTCATAAAGAGTAGGTATGAGTATGTCCTGACCTACTCATAAACAGTAGGTATGAGTATGTCCTGACCTACTCATAAACAGTAGGTATGAGTATGTCCTGACCTACTCATAAAGAGTAGGTATGAGTATGTCCTGACCTACTCATAAACAGTAGGTATGAGTATGTCCTGACCTACTCATAAAGAGTAGGTCATAAAGAGTAGGTATGAGTATGTCCTGACCTACTCATAAAGAGTAGGTATGAGTATGTCCTGACCTACTCATAAAGAGTAGGTATGAGTATGTCCTGACCTACTCATAAACAGTAGGTATGAGTATGTCCTGACCTACTCATAAACAGTAGGTATGAGTATGTCCTGACCTACTCATAAAGAGTAGGTATGAGTATGTCCTGACCTACTCATAAACAGTAGGTATGAGTATGCCCTGACCTACTCATAAAGAGTAGGTCATAAACAGTAGGTATGAGTATGTCCTGACCTACTCATAAAGAGTAGGTCATAAAGAGTAGGTCAGGACATTCTATCCTGGGGACAATCTGAGACGGTGTTAATGTGTTATATTCTTCATAAAAACCCTAAACTGAACGCTTCACGCATTGGCGAGTTTGTGGCAAGTGAGCTATACTTGATTTAACAGAATTTCGGACGTGTACCTAAACACAATGACACCAACACCACATTGTCCACATTATAGTAAATGTGAGATTGTCACACTCTGGGACAGTGTTCTCGCTCTTCAGTCTGCCACCTAGTGGCCATAGAAGAAACACACAATTTACTAGACTAATAATTTAGTCACATGGACACTCATCAGGTCACATGGTCCTTAAAAACTCTCATCCCTCATCAGGCCTCCTAAACATCCCCTTGATTCTATTGGCCAGAAATGATCATTCATGTTTTTTGTCATCTCTGAAAATCCCAGAAACATGGTGGTGTTGTTTCCTGGTGTTATTGTAGAGGGTTATTCTACCTCTTACCTCATATGGGTTGAGGACATAACATGTGAAGATACGTGTGTAAATGCTGTTTACTTACTCTGGCAGGGCACGAAGACAGCTGTGCCGAAAACGGCAAAGTCTACAGCAACAACGAGATTTGGAACCCGGAGCCATGTAAGATCTGTGTGTGTGACCTGGGGACTATTACCTGTGAAGACATCCGATGTGAAGACCTAGCCTGTAAGGACACCAGCACCCCTGAGGGAGAATGTTGCCCTGTGTGTTCTGAGGCCGCAGGAACCCAGGGCCAGCAGGCTACTACCTGGGATAATCTGCTACCAAAGATCAAAACAGGTGACTACATTCTCACCACATTACATTGACCCATGTTTTACAGTTTCAAGTGCCCACTAAGAGAATTATTCCTCATGGTCATGATGGAATGGTGTTCGATTAATGGTGTTGTTACATTTCTTACAACATTCTAATTTCAGACTCACTACATCCTCTCAGTTCTCTCAGTATTTTCTAATAGGACCTATGTGTGATTCATATTCTGTTCTTCAATCTCCATGACTCAGTAGAGGAGAAGAAGGATGAGAGCTGCAGGGACAACGGGCAGGTGTACGCCCACAACGACATGTGGACCCCAGAGCCGTGCAGGGTGTGTGTGTGTGACAGTGGAACCACCATCTGTGAGGAGGTGCAGTGTGAGATGGTGGGGAACTGTGAGAAGGTGACCATCCCTGAGGGAGAGTGCTGCCCTGTGTGTGACAGCTTCTCCAGCGCTAACAGGAGGATAGGTGAGATATGTATATATACATACATACATACATGCTTAAACATATATATGAATTATATGTCTAAAGGGCGGGGCTCACATGTCTACATCATTACCTCAGACGAACTGTGACTGCAAGGTGTTGCACGGAAACCCAAGTGTGAAACGTAGCGATTAAGTTTGGATCCCCTGGAGGTGTCTCACTGACTGATGATAAGAGGGGAAAACATACTAGATTTCATAGTGTTTCAACATATAACACAGTATCAAGTCATTGAAGATCACATGTCAAATGAAGGATGAAAGATCTACGTTAAAATCTGATTTCTTCCTTTCCCTTCCTCAAAGAAATGATGGCGTTCAAGGTGAGTAATGATAAAAGATACTCTCAATCTTCGGTTTTCCAATTTTTACTTGGACACACCCCTGAATATTAGCCTGAGTGCCCGTCTGTTTGTGTTGTCACGCCAACTCCTTGTCACTCATTGTCATACACGTATTTGGCTTGACAATGAACAATGGGGTTGGTAAGAGCACAAACAGATCTGGAACCAGGCTACCTGAATAGCTGAGCTGATTGTCACATTGTTATGTGATGCATTTGATTTCCAGGGTCAGAAAGGTGAACCTGGTGATATCCCTTACGTAAGTCTGTGTTCATACCTCTCAGAGACAGCGCATCTGTTAATTAACAATTCACGTGACTTTTGACACCTATTATGACAACTGTTATCAAAAACATCATACTGTCACTTTTATAAGTGTTTTTGTTTGTTTTTTGTTTCCAGGTCGTGGGGCCAGTAGGTCAACCCGGACCAATGGTGAGCACTCTGTAGACATTATTATTTGACATGATTATGTTATAAGTTTCTCATACGGGTCATTGTTATGGCTGGAATTGAATCAATGGAACTGTACCAATGACATCAAACACATGGATACAATGTGTTTGACTCCGTTCCATTGATTCTATTCCAGCCATTACAATGAGCCCGTCCTCTTATAGCTCCTCCCACCAGCCTCCTCTGGTATACTGTATAGAAGTTTGGCTGGCCACTCCCCTCCTAATTTTCAGTCAGATTCCCTTTACCACACTAGATGGTACTATAGAGTGTCAGTATTGAGGGTTAGCTGATGCTACTACTGCGGTCTCTGTCCACAGCTACAGTGGGAAGACACTACTGCTAGTGTAAAATATAATGTGAAGTGATCATGTTTTCTTGTTATCTGTGTCAATGTTTCAGGGTCCTCCCGGGGCTCAGGGGAACAGAGGATACACTGGTTTCAAGGGCAGAAAAGTATGTCTAACACCATGACATTTACATCTAGAGAAGCGTCTTACAATACTGCGATTCAATGTGACCGAGGACTAACAAACTATCCTGAGATAACTCACTGCTCTTCAGTACCTTCATATGTTGAATCTGGTAGACATGTCGAATCATCTCTGTAGTAGTGACGTTCAATACTGTCACTCATGTGTTTGCATATGTTTCCTAAAAATCCAGGGTTTACAGGGCCCAGCTGGCATCGACGGGGAACCAGGAGTCCCAGGGAACCCTGGTGAGCCAGGATCCCCCGGCCAGCCCTCACACCCTGGGGTGAGTTTGTCTGTCTGTCTCCCCAGCCCGACTCTTCACTGGTGCAGTCTGTAACCTTCATTTCTGGTCAAAAGTGATTTCCCTCCCTACACTTGTTAGTAAACTGACTGAGAGGGTTGGTTTTGGAAAAAATACAGCCATTTTGTATTTTGTTTAGCTTTTTGGACGAATGTGCTTGCTGTACCTGAAATCTTTTTCACCCCAAAACATCAAAGTAAGTAACATGAAGAGACTTGGGGGCTTGTAGGGATAGCTCAGAGCTTCCAAACCTTTTCTATCCCTCTTCTCATTGTACCTGTCCAGTTGAGGGGGGGGAACACTGCACCTATTCTCGTCATACGGAGTCTGTGGGCACCAGTGAAGAACTTCCACACCGTGGTGATAATGAATGAATGACCGTCCTCCTCTCCCCCCCAGGGTCAGCTGGTCTCTCAAATGGCAGCAGGCTTCGGTGAGAAATCAGCTGGGATGATGGGAATGATATCTGGCAACAGGGTGAGTTACTATTAAATCACCTGGGATGATGGGGATGATATCTGGCAACAGGGTGAGCTACTATTAAATCACCTGGGATGATGGGGAGGATATCTGGCAACAGGGTGAGCTACTATTAAATCACCTGGGATGATGGGGAGGATATCTGGCAACAGGGTGAGCTACTATTAAATCACCTGGGATGATGGGGAGGATATCTGGCAACAGGGTAAGTTACTATTAAATCTGCTGTCCTCTACAAAAAAGTCCCAAACAAACCTCATTGCATGGTAGTCCTTGCTAGGTGTGTGTGTCCATGGGCAGTAGATTGTAAACAAGGAAAGACATACTGTAGAGTATTTACCACAGGAGGCTGGTGTTACCTTAATTTGGGAGGACAGGCTCGTGTTGATGGCTGGAGCGGAATTAGTTTCACGGTTTCCATGGTTTCCATGTGTTTCGTGTGTTTGATGCCATTGAATTTGCTCCGTTCCAGACAATATTATGAGCCGTCCTCCACTCAGCTGCATCCTGTCTAATACATTGTCTTTGGCGGGCTTGATTGAATGACAGTTCCTTTAGGTTTGTGCCTATATTACTCATTACTCTGTCTCTGTATTTATTTATTTATTTTATTAATCTGTTATTTTACCAGGTAAGTTGACTGATAACACGTTCAGATTTGCAGCAACGACCTGGGGAATAGTTACAGGGGAGAGGAAGGGGAGGAATGAGCCAATTGTAAACTGGGAATTATTAGGTGACCGTGATGGTTTGATGGCCAGATTGGGAATTTAGCCAGGACACCAGGGTTAACACCCCTGTATGTTGTCTCCATGTATATTTTAGGGTGAGGCAGGACCAAGAGGGCCTCCTGGACAGTCCGGTCAACCAGTAAGTCAAAGATGGCTGACTATATCTACCTTTCAGACATCAATTCTTAATGGAGATCATTTCTGTAAGTAAACAGACAGATATGTGATCATTTCCTTTTCCTCCCTGTCTTGTAGGGCCCTACAGGGGGGCAGGGGGCCCCAGGAGACGTTGGAGACCCCGGATCCATGGTAAGAACCATGCATAATCTCTGCATCAGTTATCTCTCTGATGCTTTTTTGACTGGGTTTGAATCCTGGTCACCTACATGCTTGAAGACTGTTAGCCCATTGAGCTAAAGCCTAGGCATTAGCACAGGGAGCTAACTCAACAAAAAAAGGGCCTAAGCCCTTTATGTGGGCATAATATAGAGTTAAACAGTTTGTGATCGCATTAAACAGTTTGTGATCGCATTCAAATGTAAGCAAGGTGAGAAATGATATGTTTGGGCTTCTTGATGTCAATTTGTAGTCTACAAATGATTTGTAATTATGTTCCTGAACATCCGCTCAATAAAAAATCATACCGCGGCTGAGTCAACTGACTCTCAGGGAGCTAACACAAGTCTTCAGTTCTCAGGCAAAGTTATCATCATCACACCAGCTTCGATCACTGAACTACCTCCGCTACCAATCACACACTGTCTTGAGGTGTTACACCAAGATCTACCAATCACACACTGTCTTGAGGTGTTACACCAAGATCTACCAATCACACACTGTCTTGAGGTGTTACACCAAGATCTACCAATCACACACTGTCTTGAGGTGTTACACCAAGATCTACCAATCACACACTGTCTTGATGTATTACACCAAGATCTACCAATCACACACTGTCTTGCGGTGATCTACCAATCACAGTCTGTCTTGAGGTGTTACACCAGAGCTATATGTTGTATTGACTGTGTGTGATTGGACATGTTTTTATACAGGGTGGCTTTGGTCACAGAGGACCTGAGGGCCCACCAGGAAAACCAGGACTAGATGTAAGTACTCTACACTCCAACAGACATCGGCCGTGTCCCTATTTCCTATATAGTGCAATACTTTTGACCAGGACCCATAGGGCCAGTGGTGAGGAACAACCCGCATTAGATATGACGTCTTCTGAGTATGAATGAGCCTAGTATGTTGATATTGGTTGCTTTCTGCATATGTTCCTTCATAGTATGTAGTAAGATTAGTGCAGAGTTTTTCCTAGCCACCGTGCTTCTACGTCTGCATTGCTTGCTGTTTGGGGTATTAGGCTGGGTTTCTGTACAGCACTGTGACATCTGCTGATGGAAAGAGCTTTATAAATACATTTGATTGATAGGCGCCGGTTGTGTCTAACTCTGCCTAACATGCCATGTTGTGTCATTAACTTGTTTAATAACTTTTATCAGAGATAGTAGAATGCCAAGTTAAACCTCTTGGCTATTAACACGAAACTGCCTAACACACCTTTGTTCGGGATTATACAACGGGTGGTAATGCCTTTGAAGCTGGTGTTTGTGTTACGGTTTTCTTGCGGTGAAGGCGGACCAAAACGCAGCGTGGTTACTTTGATTCATGGTTCTTTAATAAAGAAGCTACACATGAACACACTAACAAAATGAAAACCTAAACAGCCCTATCTGGTGCAAACAAACACAGCGACAGGAACAATCACCCACCAAACACTCAAACAATATGGCTGCCTAAATATGGTTCCCAATCAGAGACAACGATAAACACCTGCCTCTGATTGAGAACCACTTCAGGCAACCATAGACTTTTCTAGATAACCCCACTATACCACAATCCCAATACCTACAAAAAAAACAAGACAAAACACACCACATAATTAACCCATGTCACACCCTGGCCTGACCAAAATAATAAAGACAACACAAAATACTAAGACCAGGGCGTGACAGTTTGGAGGATATATTGGCTTGGTTCGAAGGCCCGAGGCGAACCATGGCAACATGTCCTCCAAACACCAGTTTCTCGGGCATGTCACTTAAGCAAACCCAACATGGAGACTTAGATTTAATTTTTTTAACCTTTGTTCTACATCAAACTTTACTGCAGTGAACATTTAGGCTTACACACCTATCCAGAATCAGTTTCACATTATGTTGGAGTGCTGTTTGTTTACCTTTCTGAAGTGCGGTTCATCTGTTGAACCCATACAAAAAAAGATTGCAGTCAGAGTACAGTATAACTGCAGTACACTGTAATATACACTGTACACTGTCCTACAATCTAAGCTAGATGCCCTCAATCTGTCACGACTTCCGCCGAAGTCGGTCCCTCTCCTTGTTCGGGCGGCGTTCGGCGGTCGACGTCACCGGTCTTCTAGCCATCCTGCCCTGCCTCTCTAAAGTCTTCCAAAGCCAATTTAATAAACAGATCACTGACCATTTCCAATCCCACCGTACCTTCTCTGCTGTGCAATCCAGTTTCCGAGCTGGTCACAGGTGCACCTCAGCCACGCTCAAGGTACTAAATAATATCATAACCGCCATCGATAAAATACAGTACTGTGCAGCCGTATTCATCAACCTGGCCAAGGCTTTCGACTCTGTCAATCACCGTATTCTTATCGGCAGACTCAATAGCCTTGGTTTTTCAAATGACTGCCTTGCGTGGTTCACCAACTACTTCACAGACAAGAGTTCAGTGTGTCAAATCGGAGTGCCTGTTGTCCGGACCTCTGGCAGTCTCTATGGGGGTACCACAGGGTTCAAGTAATTTCAAGTAATTTTGTAGTGTAACTGCAGTTACAGTGCAGTATAACTGCAGTTATTCTGCAATCACTGCATCCAAAATACCACAGTTGACTGCAGTTACTTCACTTTTACTGCAGTTTCAAAACCGCAATTTTTTTTTGTAAGGGAAATGCTGTTTGTCCATATCTGAGAGAGTGAAAATTACAACTATTTGTTACCTACCTGTACTGTAATGTCTTCTAGCAGCTGAGAATGCTATGTGAACGTGATGTTTTCCCTTCACAGGGAGAATCTGGCCCAACCGGAATAGATGGAGATAAAGGAGCCGCTGGATCTGCCGTAAGTAACAAACTGTCTTTCAACTGAAACCAACTATCTGTCAGCCTTCAAACAACTAATTATCTGCATGAAATATCTTTCTCAGTCACTGCAGATCAAATGAGTGTTGAAAGGCAAAGGCATTTGCAAAAACACAATTAATTACACACTTATTTTATGATAGACATTTCAAGAGTTTAATTATACCACTTACAACAATTCCATATGATTAGAGTGAGTTGTAAGACTGTAGATGGATGTGCTTTATTTTCCCATCCACTCCCATCCAACTGTACTTAGTTAAGAAAGCAGGTACCATTGCCTTCAGCCTAAACTTGAATAGTCTTCATTTTGTGAGTAAAACCAATGAACAATAGTCCACAATTAGAATAGACTGTTGTTTTAATGGGGCCACTGTATGTACTTATAAATGTGAAAGTAAAACAGTGATTAAATGTGGTGATTTCCAGGGTGCCAGAGGTTTCCCAGGACTGCCAGGTCACCCTGGACTGAAAGGCCTTAAGGTTAGCAGCAGCACATGGATGATCACAATGCTCATATCTATGTACTGTAGTTTGAAACATGGCTGCATGTACATTTTTTTAAATAGGTAACTTGGCACTGTGCTGTTACGAACTTCTGTGAGATTCGTTAGAGCCTAGAACAGACCTGATCAGAACTAATGAGCTAATGTCTCATCAACAGGGTCATGCAGGTCTTCTAGGGGCGAGAGGTCAATCTGGTGCTGCTGGGTCAAAGGTAAACTCCCCATCATGCATATCTTTATATTTGTGCTGCTTCGCAAGGTTACTATCTAAAAATGATCTGTTTCTGTTTGAAATTGCTGCACATATCGTGACTCTCTCTCTCTGTGTTATTTTACAGGGCCCATCAGGTACTCCAGGTGGAATGGGGCCCCCTGGTCCTGCGGTAGGTCATAATCAATGAGTTAATTGCTAATAAATTATTATATGATCGTAATACCTGTTACTCACACACACCAATAGCTGTAAATACGCTGATATGTGTCCAGTCTGTTAGTGAAGAGTATAATATTATGTCAAACATGATACTGTATATTTTAGGGTCCAGCAGGAATGCAAGGGGAGAGAGGAAGGAGTGGGCCAACTGGACCTGTGGTAAGAGAGATATGACTACCTCTGACCTCTGACCTATAACTCTACATTACACAGCTCCATCTCTTCAATCCATTGATTTCCCACCTGAATTAAATTGATCTGAGGTCAGTTCTTATTCAACATGTGGCATGAGGCATCATTGGTTTATATGTAGGTTCAAAATGTTTTGATTTGGCTTCTCAGTGACACATGTTGTAGCCTTTGTTTTTATTTTTTATTTATCCAGGCGAGTCAATTAAGAAGAAATTATTATTTACAATGACATCCTGGCTTACAATGACAGCCTATGCTGCCACTGTCCTCCTATGGTGATGTGCATTGATGATGAGATGATAGAGGTGAATTTGTCAAATCTTCTTTCAGTTGTGCATCTCTCTCCATACAGGGGAAACGTGGTGAATCTGGACATATTGGGAAAGCAGGACCACAGGTAGGA
Source organism: Oncorhynchus mykiss (assembly GCF_013265735.2). Taxonomy (NCBI): domain Eukaryota; kingdom Metazoa; phylum Chordata; class Actinopteri; order Salmoniformes; family Salmonidae; genus Oncorhynchus; species Oncorhynchus mykiss. Next base: position 6,729,594 of record NC_048571.1, on the reverse strand, counting down.
CCTCTAACATCCAACAAAACATCACCCTTCATATCAAATGATTATCATACACAAATCAGTATTACAAATGCAATATAACAAATTATTTTCCTGAAAGCCAGTATAAAAGTGTTATACATTTACAAATCAGCAGTGATGTCAACTGGGAAAAAGCGATGTTTCCAGTACTAACCAACACCAGATGTGTCCAAAATGGCTCCCTATTTCCTATATAGTTTCTATATAGTGAAGGGAATAAGGGGCCATTTTGGATACAGCACCAGGTGTGAATGACACGCAGCCTACTGTACCAACCAACCATCCTGGATGTGATGTGATTCTAGGGTCCTATGGGGATCACTGGAGCTCTAGGATTCCCAGGTAGTCCAGGTATAAAGGTGAGTACCGTTCATTCTTTAATATACTTTGATGGAGCACAGTCCTCTTCTTCACACCAGCCATGTACTAAATATTGGTTACTCAAACGTATAACCCAGTCCTTCCCCCTCAGAATTACATTTCATTCTAAACAGGCCCATTCGGATTACTCTATTCCGATAAAGATGTTTATATGAGGGTGTTTTTACGAGGGTGTTTTATTCATTATGAGCTATGAATCTGTTCAACAACGGTTGATTAGAGTGCACGTAAACACACTCTGACTGTGACACTGTTGTCTCCAGGGGCAACCAGGGCCCCCAGGAGCACGAGGGACAGGGGGCCAGCAAGGACCAAGAGGGGAGGCCGGACGCGTGGGATTGGCTGGAGCTACGGGAATTCAGGTGTTTGGCTAATTCATGATGCTAATAATTTCTACACCTACGACATCTGTACTATCAACAACTCACCACTTCAGGGTGTAGACTGATTCACTGAAAATGTAGCCGAATCTGCTTTCTGATTGGAACGTCCATTGAAAGAAAATTCCATTGTAAATTCCAATGACATGACAAATGACTGTAAATGTTAAAGTATTTTATGCTTAACTGACTTGTCGAGTTAAATTAAGTTGAAATAAATGACTTAAAAAAAAACATGTTGATTTCTGTAGGGTCCAACAGGAACAGAGGGTGCTGCTGGAACCAAAGGACCATCCGTATGTATAACTTCCTCCATTTCATCTCTCCTTGTTCCTCTCCTTGTTCCTCTCCTTGTTCATCTCCTTGTTCAGCTACTCCCTTCTTCTCCCTTCAATCTAATGTATTTCTCACCTTCCAATATTCCAAATATTAATATCTGATTATGTATTACTCATTATGTAAAATCCTTGAAAGTATGTAATAGAGTGTTGGCCCCCGTATGCTGTCTGGACAGTAGACTACAGCTTGTCCTGTTAGAATGGGCCCTGGCACAGAGTCAGAGAGACAGTAGACTGCAGTCTGTCCTGTTAGAATAGGCCCTGGTACAGAGTCACAGAGACAGTAGACTACAGTCTGTCCTGTTAGAATTGGCCCTGGTACAGAGTCACAGAGACAGTAGACTGCAGTCTGTCCTGTTAGAATAGGCCCTGGTACAGAGTCAGAGAGACAGTAGACTGCAGTCTGTCCTGTTAGAATGGGCCCTGGTACAGAGTCACAGAGACAGTACACTACAGTCTGTCCTGTTAGAATGGGCCCTGGCACAGAGTCACAGAGACAGAACACAGGTTTAGGTATAATGATGTGTTTTCTACCCCAGGGAGCTCCAGGTGTCCAGGGTCTGACTGGACTGCTTGGCCCCGCGGGGCCCCCCGGACCACAGGGAACCACTGGACTGCCCGGGCCTAAGGGCCAACTGGTAGGAGATTTGTTGTTTAATTTTGACCACTCATTTCATTGTTTGGATCAAGAATGGTTGTCAGGTCCCCTATCTGTTACAAAGGTCATAGGAACTACTGCTGGTTTCCATGCTCCAGTTAAAATGCCATCATATGGCTGCATGTTCATATCGCCGTCAGGAAAAGCTACTTCTAAAAACTTGAGATCGTACATTGTCGGTAGAAACATCTATTCATCATATTCTTCTCTTCTCACAAGGGTGATTTAGGCATTCCCGGATTCAAAGGAGAGGCTGGATTCAAAGGAGAATCTGTAAGATATACAACCCATCATAATGAATGTCTCTCTAATTCCATTGTTTAATCATGTACAGTAGCAACCACATGCATTTGTTGAAAGGCAGGTTATGTTGAAGGGCAGGTTATGTTGAAAGGCAGGTTATGTTGAAGGGCAGGTTATGTTGAAAGGCAGGTTATGTTGAAGGGCAGGTTATGTTGAAAGGCAGGTTATGTTGAAGGGCAGGTTATGTTGAAGGGCAGGTTATGTTGAAGGGCAGGTTATGTTGAAGGGCAGGTTATGTTGAAGGGCAGGTTATGTTGAAGGGCAGGTTATGTTGAAGGGCAGGTTATGTTGAAGGGCAGGTTATGTTGAAGGGCAGGTTATGTTGAAGGGCAGGTTATGTTGAAGGGCAGGTTATGTTGAAGGGCAGGTTATGTTGAAGGGCAGGTTATGTTGAAGGGCAGGTTATGTTGAAGGGCAGGTTATGTTGAAAGGCAGGTTATGTTGAAAGGCAGGTTATGTTGAAGGGCAGGTTATGTTGAAGGGCAGGTTATGTTGAAGGGCAGGTTATGTTGAAGGGCAGGTTATGTTGAAGGGCAAGTTATGTTGAAGGGCAGGTTATGTTGAAGGGCAGGTTATGTTGAAGGGCAGGTTATGTTGAAGGGCAGGTTATGTTGAAGGGCAGGTTATGTTGAAGGGCAGGTTATGTTGAAGGGCAGGTTATGTTGAAGGGCAGGTTATGTTGAAGGGCAGGTTATGTTGAAGGGCAGGTTATGTTGAAGGGCAGGTTATGTTGAAGGGCAGGTTATGTTGAAGGGCAGGTTATGTTGAAGGGCAGGTTATGCTGGCACTGGTTTCTTTCTGAATGTAGTGCATGTCTATCTGAGCCTTCCTCCAAAGTTCAGCATGTTCAGTTCATTTATTTGGCCTTTGACAGATGTCTCTTGCATTATCGAGCAATGAGTTAGACAACATCAAGGGTAGCAACATTTTCCAATGGGCTCTTCTAGGCCAGCTTTAAAGTGCTTAGTGCATGTTGAGCAGTTTGATGCTCCTAGGGACAAGTAAGTTTATCCACACCCAAAGTTGAGTGCAACAACAATATATTCAATTCATTTCATGGTGCTCTTAAAAGGCCATACAGTAAAATATAACAAACACTAATGTATGATGTGGCAGCCATCTTGTTTGATTATGACTTCATTGTAGGGTGCACCTGGTGATCATGGAGCGCTGGGTCCCATGGGAGAGGAGGGGAGGAGGGGAGGACGGGGTGACGCTGGGACTTCAGGAGCCGCTGGACCCAATGGAGAGAGAGTAAATCAGCTCTTTCACTGACTACAAGAACTTTGTCTGTCTCTGCCTCTTGTCTTTCTCTCTTTCTCTCTTTCTCTCTCTGTCTTTCCTCAGTACATTCAATAACAGCAAACAGCTAAATTAGTTTATTAAAATCTAAACCTTTTAGCAAATTCTGTTAAAAACAATTTGTAATTTCCAGGGTGCTCCTGGCAGTAGAGGTTTTCCTGGTCAGGATGGGTTACCTGGTCAAAAGGTAGGTTGATTTATCTTTGAATCTATAGTATAAGTCAGCAGGTATAAGTCATTGAATAATAATATTATGCCAATCAAATGCCACACTGTGATCAGGGTGCCCAAGGTGAGCGAGGACTGGGTGGATCATCTGGTGCCAAAGGTGCCGATGGTGACCCTGGACGCACTGGAGAGCCAGGTCTTCCAGGGGCACGGGTGAGATAACATACCTCTACCTCTCGTCAGCATTCTGTATCACAGAAGAATATTCCTTTTTGGTGATCATCATGCTTATGTTAATCCTAGATGAAATGTTTTATTAAAATCCTCCCTTTTCTTTCCTCAGGGTCTGTCAGGTCTTCTCGGCTCCCAGGGTCCTGAGGGACACCAAGGACCAATGGTGTGTGGATATGAGTCAGGAAATACATATATATATACTCCCCTACCTACCTACCTATATATATATATATATATATATATATATATATATATATATAAACTCAGCAAAAAAAAAAAACTTCCCCTCACTGTAAATTGCATTTATTTTCAGCAAAATTAACATGTGTAAATATTTGTATGAACATAACAAGATTCAACAACTGAGACAAACTGAACAAGTTCCACAGACATGTGACTAACAGAAATTGAATAATGTGTCCCTGAACAAAGGGGGGGTCAACATCAAAAGTAACAGTCAGGGCCTCCCAGGTGGCGCAGTGGTTAAGGGCGCTGTACTGCAGAGCCAGCTGTGCCACCAGAGGCTCTGTCGTAACTGGCCGCGACCGGGAGGTCTGTGGGGCGACGTACAATTGTCCTAGCGTCGTCTGGGTTAGGGAGGGCTTGGCCGGTAGGGATATCCTTGTCTCATCGCGCACCAGCGACTCCTGTGGCGGGCCGGGCGCAGTACACACTAACCAAGGTTGCCAGGTGCACAGTGTTTCCTCCGACACATTGGTGCGGAGGTAACAGTCAGTATCTGGTGTGGCCACCAGCTGCATTAAGTACTGCAGTGCATCTCCTCCTCATGGACTGCATCAGATTTGCCAGTTCTTGCTGTGAGATGTTACCCCACTCTTCCACCAAGGCACCTGCAAGTTCCCGGATATTTCTGGGGGGAATGGCCCTAGCCCTCACCGTCCGATCCAACAGGTGCTCAATGGGATTGAGATCCGGGCTCTTCGCTGGCCATGGCAGAACACTGACATTCCTGTTTTTCAGGAAATCACGCACAGAATGAGCAGTAAGGCTGGTGGCATTGTCATGTTGGAGGATGAGCCTGCAGGAAGGGTACCACATGAGGGAGGAGGATGTCTGCCCTGTAACGCGCAGCGTTGAGATTGCCTGCAATGACAACAAGCTCATTCCGATGATGCTGTGACACGCCGCCCCAGACCATAACGGACCCTCCACTTCCAAATTGATCCGATCATCACCCTGATGAGACAAAACCGCGACTCATCAGTGAAGAGCACTTTTTGCCAGTCCTGTCTGGTCCAAGGACGGTGGGTTTGTGCCCATAGGCGACGCTGTTGCCGGTGATGTCTGGTGAGGACCTGCCTTACAACAGGCCTACACGCCCTCAGTCCAGCCTCTCTCAGCTTATTGCGGACAGTCTGAGCACTGATGGAGGGATTGTGCATTCCTGGTGTAACTCGGGCAGTTGTTGTTGCCATCCTGTGCCTGTCCTGCAGGTGTGATGTTTGGATGTACCGATCCCAGACGCTACAGTCTTGTTGGATGCATTTACAGTTTGTTTTGGTTGTGTTTCAGATGATGTTATGCCCAATAGAAATGAATGGTAAATAATGTATTATATCATTTTGGAGTCACCTTTACTGTAAATAAGAATATAATGTTTCTGAACACTTAATGTGGATGCTACCATGATTATGGATAATCCTGAATGAATGATGAGTAAGAAAGTTTCAGATGCACAAAGATCAGGCCCCAAAACATCCTAACCTCTCCTCATTACAATAGTGTAGCATTTTGGGGGGGGGGGGGGGGAGGGATTTCTCACTCATCATTATTCATGATTCATTCATGATTATCCGTAATCATGGCATCATCCACATTAATGTAGAAGTGTTCAGAAACATATTAAATACGCAGGGGAGTGTGTAATACATGTTTTTATCTATAGACAGGCCAAATGTGAACATACCTCTGTTTCTGTCTCTCTATCTCTCTCCCCCCTCCCTCCCTCTCTCTCTCAGGGAGGAGGAGGAGAGGATGGGGGACCAGGTCCAGCAGGGTCAGATGGTACCAGAGGTCTAGCTGGAACCATGGGTGTAGTTGGACCAAAAGGCTTTACTGTGAGTAACCCACACTTTGTGGAGATCATGTGAGTGTGTGTGTGTTCCTTTCCACAATATACAGCAGAAGCAGCTCCATTAAACCCATCACATGTAGAATGATGAATGAAATAGTGTAGTTGTTTGAATGCGTCTTCCAGGAACCATACAATGTCAGGAGAGACACTGGAATGCTACTTATATGATATAGAAAGAGGGAAACATTGACATGTTATTGATTGTGGATCATTGTTAATTTGTCCTCACAGGGAGACCCTGGTAAGGCAGGAGAAGTGGGGACCCCAGGTGTTGCAGGACAGAGGGTAAGTACACTACACTCATCAGAGGTTCAAATATGATTTTGTAGGTGGTGGAACTGCCCCTCAAACTGGTTCATTTCCAAATATAAACTGGGTGGTTTGAGCTCTGAATGCTGATTGGCTGACAGCTGTGGGGTATCAGACTGTATACCACGGGTATGACAAAACATTTATTTTTACTGCTCTAATTACGTTGGTAACCAGTTTATAATAGCAATAAGGCACCTCGGGGGTTTGTGGTATATGGCCTATGTACCACAGCTAAGGGCTGTATCCAGGCACTCCACCTTGCAACGTGCCTAAGAACAGCTCTTAGCCGTGGTATATTGGCCATGTACCACACCCTCTCGGGCCTTAATGCTTAAATAAAACATTTTCAGTTTCCATTCTATGCTTTCTCCCATTGTAAGCTGGTAGAACTCTGCTGTAGTACCTCATCGTACACACTGACCACTGAGGACTGTTTCTCATACAGGGGGTTAATGGGAAAGCTGGAGAGATGGGCGCTGGTGGCACTGCTGGTCCAGCAGTAAGTATCTGATTAATATGTTTCAATTAAACAATACATACCAACACAGTTTAAACTTTAAATACTGTATGGGGTTATGGTAAGCTTAAACCGTTGCTGGTTTTCCTGTCCATACCTGACTTCTTTTAGGGAGTTGCAGGGAAGAGAGGAGAGCAAGGACCTCCTGGTATGAATGGCTTCCAGGTATGCTGTTTCACATGGGATTTATTGACCTTGTATTTACTAGGATAGAGACTAGTGATAGTACTAATCAATAAAGGGGAAATGAGAGCTATAATGGTGTGATGTATTTCAGGGTCTACCTGGGTCTGCTGGTCCACCTGGAGAGTCTGGGAAACCAGGTGCTGAGGTACGGTATGACATCACGCCCGACTGTGACAGACAATAACCTCTGTTTACAGTTGATTTGTTTACAGCTTATTTATGTTACATTTCAACAATAGATGATTTCTTTAGATAATGAACTAAATGTAAATATTGGTCACATTAACATGGTTAGCAGATGTTAATGCGAGTGTAGCGAAATGCTTGTGCTTCTAGTTCCGACCATGCAGTAATATCTAGCAAGTAATCTAACAATTTCACAACAACTACATTATACACACAAGTGTAAAGGAATGAATAAGAATATGTACATATAAATATATGGATGAGCGATGGCCGAACGGCATAGGCAAGATGCAGTAGATGGTATAGAGTACAGTATATACATATGAGATGAGTAATGTAGGGTATGTAAACATGATATAAAGTGGCAGTGTTTAAAGTGACTAGTGATACATTTATTACATCCAACGTTCATCAACGTGTCAGGGTTATTTAATGCTGCATTTACACAGGAAGGCCAATTCTGATCTTTAACCATATTATTGATAGCAGGTTGGCATTTATTGGGATGACTCATGTTCTGGAGGCAGCTCTGCAGTGTAGTCACTTGCTGGCACAGCTACAAAGTCATAAAATCAGATTTTAAACCTAACCTTAACCACAATGCTAACCTTTTGCTTAACCTTAAATTAAGACCATTTTTGTTTTCATACCTTTTTCTCGAATATATCGCCAATTTTGACTTTCGATCTGGCCCATAAACGTCAAACTGCTTCTTGGCAAAATGTATGATCTGGTTGGTCAAAAGACCATTTTAGTGGAAAAAGATCCAAATTAGGCTGCCTGTGTAAACAAGTTCAAGTTGATTGGTCGTATGCCCACGATACACATGGTATACACAGTCCAACCAAATGCTTACTTGCAGGTTCCCTCTCGACAATGTGACAACAATAAGAAATAGTAAAAGATAAGAATACGAAAATAATAAGTAGAAGATCATAAAAATGTAGCATAAGTATACATACAGGAAGTGTGTCAGGGAAGGGGATTGGACAGTAAGGAAGGTGGAAGAGGGGATTGAAACAGCCTGTCTGTTGTGTTGATGAAATGTGTTTGGTATTGTCATTCCCAGGGTATCGCTGGAGAGGGAGGGGCTGCTGGTCTCACAGGGCCACGGGTAAGCCGTCTTCATAGCTGATTTATCTATTCATTTGATGCCCATTTGAATACAACCCTCAATAAGGGAAAGTAACCCTGCCCCTCTGCAGAGAAAATGCATCTTCCAACTGAAATCATAATCATATTGATATTTTTCAATACAGAAGTACAATTACCTAATACATAATGGAAACCTATCATGTGGCAAAATGCAGTTTTTTTCCCAATGAGGTTTTGTTTGAGTTCAGTCCTAATCTTCACTAGTAAAATAAGGTTTGTAACTAGGGAACTGTGTTTTTGTTAATCCTGTCACATGACCCGGTCTTTATGTAAAGATTATTCATCAAAATGTCCCCTTTTTTTAATGTCAGATGGTCCATCACCATCCTCAGACATTGCTTTCATTTTTGGTCTATTTCTCATTTCTGGAAAAAGCTTAAAATCCAGGTCATCTGATATGATAACCAAAACACAAGGCCCTGTTAATAACATACAGTGCTGTAAAGAAGTTGTTTGTAGCTGACCAGTGGGTGATTGTATGATTGTATCGTAGGGTGAGCGGGGCATCCCAGGAGAGAGAGGTGATGTGGGAACTAACGGACTACCGGGGCCCAAAGGTATTTCAGGAGGGCCAGGACCAGAGGGACCAAAGGTAAGTACTATAGCACATCACTTTCAAATATGTATTTATTTATTTGTGTCTTTATTCATTCAGTCATTTAACCAGGTATCTCTTCCACGATGGAGGCCTAATGCAGATTAACAATGTAATGATGACCTCATATATCCATGTTATTTCCCACAAACATTGAATGAGAGTTGTTTCTGTGTGTGTTCTTCCCCCAGGGGGGGTCTGGAACTAAAGGAACCGTTGGGGACATAGGAGCTGCAGGCCTGCAGGGGATGCCAGGGGAGAGGGGTATCCCTGGTTCTCCTGGTCCTAAAGGAGATGTGGTAAGTATCTGTGTTTGAGGGGAAGATATCAACCAAAACTTGGTTAAGTACACAAAGTACCTCCAGAGTCCAAGACACTAGAAGGAACTACAAGTTGTCACCCTTCAGAGTGGTGTATTCCATGTTTATAACTGGGTGGGTTCATTCTGCAGTCCTGTTCTGCTGACCCCTCTTCTCTCCTTAGGGTTCAGTTGGTGAGAAAGGAACCGAGGGTACTGCTGGAAACGACGGGCCCGGGGTGAGAGTTACCTTACACATACATGTCTACACATACCTTTCTGAGTCACCTAAATGGATTACATCAAGGGTTTCAGCAAAAATAACATCTTAAAATGTCACCCATAACAAAATTCTGTTAGGTTCAAGTTGAATGATATGTCAAAATGTAGTGACGTCATCATAACCAGCTTTAGGCCCTGGGTTGAGTGTAGTCACCTTTTGATGCACCTTCTAGTTTCATTGGTTTCACAACCATAGTAAGTTGTTCACCGCAAGTTGTCGAATATTTGAAATCATGTTTGTTTTTCATTTGAAGGGACTTCCTGGTCCAGTTGGACCAACAGGAGGCATTGGGCTCAGTGGTGATAAGGTAAAGCACTCACTCACTCACTCACTCACTCTAATGTATTCACGAAGGCCTCTTTACATCATCAGTTGTCACATAGTGCTTTAATAACAGTAACCCTGCCGAGACCCTAAAGGAGCATCCAGCATACAGTCACCAACAGCACTTAGACAGACAGACTAGATGAACATACACTGTAGCAGAGAACACCTATCCATATGAAGGCCTCAGTGCCTACCACAGATACCCAGACAATATATTATATTTGTTTGTTTTAGGGAGAGGCCGGCCCTAAAGGGCCCCCTGGACGTCGAGGAGCGAGAGCAGTGGCCGTAAGTACTGCGATTCATTTTGTACAATTATTGACACACGTGAAATACTGTAAGTTGTCTTGTGTACAATTGTCCCATAGTAAAAAAAAGACAATTGCAATATACTGTTAATAGTTCTCACATACCTCTGTACTGACCTCTGACCCAACATCTGTTATAGGGAGCTTCTGGGGAGCCTGGTCCAACCGGTGCAGTAGGATTCCCTGGGTCTCCTGTGAGTGGCTTTCAAACAACGCCCAATAGTGTCAGCTATGACAGGCGCCTTCCCTGTTGTATTGTGTCCCTTGATGTTCTGTTAATTTGTCAACCTTGGCTTGGTGTTGTCTGAACAGATTGCGCTGCAAACATCCTGCTGTATAATGTTGAATAAAACATTTCAGTAATGGTCAAAGTTAATAAACATTTCCATATAACCACATAGTAACTATACCCATGGTGAGACTTGGAAGTCGTTTTGCATGGCGATGAATCTGCCCAGTAATCATGGTCATTGTGTCTGACTCTTCGCAGGGTCCCGATGGGCAACCCGGGGTCAAAGGTGAACCAGGAGAGAGGGGTCAGAAGGGTGAGGCTGGAGCACAGGGACTCCAGGGAACAGCTGGTAAACTTGGTTCCCAGGGTCCTGATGGTGTGACTGGACTAAAGGGGGCCAGAGGAACACAAGGGGCCGCGGTGAGTGAGTCGTACTGGGGGTGACGTATAAAGGCTGGAGCATTGATAGAAACACTTCCTCATGGTATTTACTGTAGAAATAGACCTGATCATGGCTACTCAGCACAGAGTAGGAATGCTTTTCCATGGTATTCACTGTAGAAATAGACCTGATCATGGCTACTCAGCACAGAGTAGGAATGCCTTTCCATGGTATTTACTGTAGAAATAGACCTGATCATGGCTACTCAGCACAGAGTAGGAATGCCTTTCCATGGTATTTACTGTAGAAATAGACCTGATCATGGCTACTCAGCACAGAGTAGGAATGCTTTTCCATGGTATTTACTGTAGAAATAGACCTGATCATGGCTACTCAGCACAGAGTAGGAATGCCTTTCCATGGTATTTACTGTAGAAATAGACCTGATCATGGCTACTCAGCACAGAGTAGGAATGCCTTTCCATGGTATTTACTGTAGAAATAGACCTGATCATGGCTACTCAGCACAGAGTAGGAATGCCTTTCCATGGTATTTACTGTAGAAATAGACCTGATCATGGCTACTCAGCACAGAGTAGGAATGCCTTTCCAGGGAATTCACTGTAGAAATAGACCTGATCATGGCTACTCAGCACAGAGTAGGAATGCCTTTCCATGGTATTTACTGTAGAAATAGACCTGATCATGGCTACTCAGCACAGAGTAGGAATGCCTTTCCATGGTATTCACTGTAGAAATAGACCTGATCATGGCTACTCAGCACAGAGTAGGAATGCCTTTCCATGGTATTTACTGTAGAAATAGACCTGATCATGGCTACTCAGCACAGAGTAGGAATGCCTTTCCATGGTATTTACTGTAGAAATAGACCTGATCATGGCTACTCAGCACAGAGTAGGAATGCCTTTCCATGGTATTTACTGTAGAAATAGACCTGATCATGGCTACTCAGCACAGAGTAGGAACGCCTTTCCATGGTATTCACTGTAGAAATAGACCTGATCATGGCTACTCAGCACAGAGTAGGAATGCTTTTCCATGGTATTTACTGTAGAAATAGACCTGATCATGGCTACTCACACAGAGTAGGAATGCCTTTCCATGGTATTTACTGTAGAAATAGACCTGATCATGGCTACTCAGCACAGAGTAGGAATGCCTTTCCATGGTATTTACTGTAGAAATAGACCTGATCATGGCTACTCAGCACAGAGTAGGAATGCTTTTCCATGGTATTTACTGTAGAAATAGACCTGATCATGGCTACTCAGCACAGAGTAGGAATGCCTTTCCATGGTATTTACTGTAGAAATAGACCTGATCATGGCTACTCAGCACAGAGTAGGAATGCCTTTCCATGGTATTTACTGTAGAAATAGACCTGATCATGGCTACTCAGCACAGAGTAGGAATGCCTTTCCATGGTATTTACTGTAGAAATAGACCTGATCATGGCTACTCAGCACAGAGTAGGAATGCCTTTCCATGGTATTCACTGTAGAAATAGACCTGATCATGGCTACTCAGCACAGAGTAGGAATGCCTTTCCATGGTATTCACTGTAGAAATAGACCTGATCATGGCTACTCAGCACAGAGTAGGAATGCCTTTCCATGGTATTCACTGTAGAAATAGACCTGATCATGGCTACTCAGCACAGAGTAGGAATGCCTTTCCATGGTATTTACTGTAGAAATAGACCTGATCATGGCTACTCAGCACAGAGTAGGAATGCCTTTCCATGGTATTTACTGTAGAAATAGACCTGATCATGGCTACTCAGCACAGAGTAGGAATGCCTTTCCATGGTATTTACTGTAGAAATAGACCTGATCATGGCTACTCAGCACAGAGTAGGAATGCCTTTCCATGGTATTTACTGTAGAAATAGACCTGATCATGGCTACTCAGCACAGAGTAGGAATGCCTTTCCATGGTATTCACTGTAGAAATAGACCTGATCATGGCTACTCAGCACAGAGTAGGAATGCTTTTCCATGGTATTTACTGTAGAAATAGACCTGATCATGGCTACTCAGCACAGAGTAGGAATGCTTTTCCATGGTATTTACTGTAGAAATAGACCTGATCATGGCTATTCAGCACAGAGTAGGAATGCTTTTCCATGGTATTTACTGTAGAAATAGACCTGCTCATGGCTACTCAGCACAGAGTAGGAATGCCTTTCCATGGTATTCACTGTAGAAATAGACCTGATCATGGCTACTCAGCACAGAGTAGGAATGCTTTTCCATGGTATTTACTGTAGAAATAGACCTGATCATGGCTACTCAGCACAGAGTAGGAATGCCTTTCCATGGTATTTACTGTAGAAATAGACCTGATCATGGCTACTCAGCACAGAGTAGGAATGCTTTTCCATGGTATTTACTGTAGAAATAGACCTGATCATGGCTACTCAGCACAGAGTAGGAATGCCTTTCCATGGTATTTACTGTAGAAATAGACCTGATCATGGCTACTCAGCACAGAGTAGGAATGCCTTTCCATGGTATTTACTGTAGAAATAGACCTGATCATGGCTACTCAGCACAGAGTAGGAATGCCTTTCCATGGTATTTACTGTAGAAATAGACCTGATCATGGCTACTCAGCACAGAGTAGGAATGCCTTTCCATGGTATTCACTGTAGAAATAGACCTGATCATGGCTACTCAGCACAGAGTAGGAATGCCTTTCCATGGTATTCACTGTAGAAATAGACCTGATCATGGCTACTCAGCACAGAGTAGGAATGCCTTTCCATGGTATTCACTGTAGAAATAGACCTGATCATGGCTACTCAGCACAGAGTAGGAATGCCTTTCCATGGTATTTACTGTAGAAATAGACCTGATCATGGCTACTCAGCACAGAGTAGGAATGCCTTTCCATGGTATTTACTGTAGAAATAGACCTGATCATGGCTACTCAGCACAGAGTAGGAATGCCTTTCCATGGTATTTACTGTAGAAATAGACCTGATCATGGCTACTCAGCACAGAGTAGGAATGCCTTTCCATGGTATTTACTGTAGAAATAGACCTGATCATGGCTACTCAGCACAGAGTAGGAATGCCTTTCCATGGTATTCACTGTAGAAATAGACCTGATCATGGCTACTCAGCACAGAGTAGGAATGCTTTTCCATGGTATTTACTGTAGAAATAGACCTGATCATGGCTACTCAGCACAGAGTAGGAATGCTTTTCCATGGTATTTACTGTAGAAATAGACCTGATCATGGCTATTCAGCACAGAGTAGGAATGCTTTTCCATGGTATTTACTGTAGAAATAGACCTGCTCATGGCTACTCACACAGAGTAGGAATGCCTTTCCATGGTATTCACTGTAGAAATAGACCTGATCATGGCTACTCAGCACAGAGTAGGAATGCCTTTCCACGGTACTTACTGTAGAAATAGACCTGATCATGGCTACTCAGCACAGAGTAGGAATGCTTTTCCATGGTATTTACTGTAGAAATAGACCTGATCATGGCTACTCAGCACAGAGTAGGAATGCCTTTCCATGGTATTCACTGTAGAAATAGACCTGATCATGGCTACTCAGCACAGAGTAGGAATGCTTTTCCATGGTATTTACTGTAGAAATAGACCTGATCATGGCTACTCAGCACAGAGTAGGAATGCTTTTCCATGGTATTTACTGTAGAAATAGACCTGCCCATGGCTACTCAGCACAGAGTAGGAATGCCTTTCCATGGTATTCACTGTAGAAATAGACCTGATCATGGCTACTCAGCACAGAGTAGGAATGCCTTTCCATGGTATTTACTGTAGAAATAGACCTGATCATGGCTACTCAGCACAGAGTAGGAATGCTTTTCCATGGTATTTACTGTAGAAATAGACCTGATCATGGCTACTCAGCACAGAGTAGGAATGCTTTTCCATGGTATTTACTGTAGAAATAGACCTGATCATGGCTACTCAGCACAGAGTAGGAATGCTTTTCCATGGTATTTACTGTAGAAATAGACCTGCTCATGGCTACTCAGCACAGAGTAGGAATGCCTTTCCATGGTATTCACTGTAGAAATAGACCTGATCATGGCTACTCAGCACAGAGTAGGAATGCCTTTCCATGGTATTTACTGTAGAAATAGACCTGATCATGGCTACTCAGCACAGAGTAGGAATGCTTTTCCATGGTATTCACTGTAGAAATAGACCTGATCATGGCTACTCAGCACAGAGTAGGAATGCCTTTCCATGGTATTTACTGTAGAAATAGACCTGATCATGGCTACTCAGCACAGAGTAGGAATGCCTTTCCATGGTATTTACTGTAGAAATAGACCTGATCATGGCTACTCAGCACAGAGTAGGAATGCTTTTCCATGGTATTTACTGTAGAAATAGACCTGATCATGGCTACTCAGCACAGAGTAGGAATGCCTTTCCATGGTATTCACTGTAGAAATAGACCTGATCATGGCTACTCAGCACAGAGTAGGAATGCCTTTCCATGGTATTCACTGTAGAAATAGACCTGATCATGGCTACTCAGCACAGAGTAGGAATGCCTTTCCATGGTATTTACTGTAGAAATAGACCTGATCATGGCTACTCAGCACAGAGTAGGAATGCCTTTCCATGGTATTTACTGTAGAAATAGACCTGATCATGGCTACTCAGCACAGAGTAGGAATGCCTTTCCATGGTATTTACTGTAGAAATAGACCTGATCATGGCTACTCAGCACAGAGTAGGAATGCCTTTCCATGGTATTTACTGTAGAAATAGACCTGATCATGGCTACTCAGCACAGAGTAGGAATGCCTTTCCATGGTATTCACTGTAGAAATAGACCTGATCATGGCTACTCAGCACAGAGTAGGAATGCTTTTCCATGGTATTTACTGTAGAAATAGACCTGATCATGGCTACTCAGCACAGAGTAGGAATGCTTTTCCATGGTATTTACTGTAGAAATAGACCTGATCATGGCTACTCAGCACAGAGTAGGAATGCTTTTCCATGGTATTTACTGTAGAAATAGACCTGATAATGGCTACTCAGCACAGAGTAGGAATGCCTTTCCATGGTATTCACTGTAGAAATAGACCTGATCATGGCTACTCAGCACAGAGTAGGAATGCCTTTCCATGGTATTTACTGTAGAAATAGACCTGATCATGGCTACTCAGCACAGAGTAGGAATGCCTTTCCATGGTATTTACTGTAGAAATAGACCTGATCATGGCTACTCAGCACAGAGTAGGAATGCCTTTCCATGGTATTCACTGAATATGTAGTACAGTATGTTGATATTTTCTGATAATAATTTCATCTCATTTTCAGGGTGGGTCTGGTTTCCCAGGATTCCCCGGGGGAGTTGGTCCAGCAGGCTCCGTTGTGAGTTAATCCTACTATCGACCAATCAAATCACTTAATACCTATGAAATCACCAATAAATGATTTCATAAACAATAGAACATAGAGCAATATAGTGAAATATGTTATTCCATTACTCACGTTGTCTTTCCACTCTTCCAGGGTGAGGTAGGGGTGCCTGGAGACATTGGTACCCCAGGGAAGGCAGGTACTCCGGGACTTAGAGGCGAGAATGGAGGCCCTGGGCGTGTAGGAGAGAGAGGGGCCCCGGGCCCAGCAGGTGCCCCAGGAGACAAGGGAGAGCCTGGAGAGGATGGACCAGGGGTAAATATGAGAGAGTTACAGAAGTAAAAGTTTTAGCTGTATCGTTCAAAGTGGTTTACAGAGCGAGACTTCTCTGCCATCCTCCATTACTCTATACTTCTTTTGCTAGACTAATAAATATCTGAAGTTACCATTGGCCAATGGGATGGTCTTTGTTTCTGACAGGGCCCTGATGGGCCGGCGGGACCACCAGGTATCTCAGGACAGCGAGGTGTTGTGGGCATACCTGGAGTCAGAGGAGAGAGCGGGATGGTTGGGCCCCCCGGTACTGCTGTATGTATGGAAGTTCACATTCACCATTCATTTCTATAGAGAGTAGTATCATTATACACTGAACAGAGTCCCAATCCAAGACTCAGTCAGATATACAGCACGCTCATACACTTTCCATTTGTGTCCTGACCAGTGATGTCACACTTATTTTCCCAGGGTGCACCCGGAAAATCAGGTGCCCCCGGAACTCGGGGAGGCAAGGGTGCTGTCGGTGCAGTCGGGTTACCAGGGACAACCGGACCAAGAGGGGACCTTGGTCTTACGGTATGTGTTTCCACTTAATTGACCCATGACTGTTCTGTCTGTGGGTTCAGTGAACACATGTCCATTAAAAACCAACTGTGGATTAAAACATACTCACATACACACCTTTCATTCATGTGGGAATTATAATAGTTCCCCTGAAATGCAGGTCTTTACTGTAACAGAAGGATACTGTACTATACAGCGCAGGTAAACTTAATGCAGCAATCTGTCTTTACAGGGGAATGCTGGGTCTGATGGGGTACCTGGCAAGGATGGACTTATAGGAGCCAGGGTAAGACACAACTACAGATGGACAAGAAACTTTATGGAAATGTATGATCAAACCATTTCACCAGAAAATGTGTCTGCCTGTCGTTCTGTTTCTGTCTGTCTGTCTGTCTGTCTGTCTGTCTGTCTGTCTGTCTGTCTGTCTGTCTGTCTGTCTGTCTGTCTGTAGGGAGATAGAGGGAATCCTGGTGCTGAGGGTCTTGCTGGAACTCCGGGGCTTCATGGCTCTGTTGGTCCAGTCGGCACCTCTGGAGTCCCTGGGAAGAGAGGAGACAATGTGAGTAATCTGGACATTGCCACAATGCCATCGCAGAGTTTACCACACCAACGTTCAGAGCCTTCTAGCCTTGAGACATGACTGTAGACCCTTATGGCGTTAGAGGTCATAGGAGTCTACAGTGTTTGAGGTCAAAACCCAGTACGAAAATGTCTGCACTCACTACTGTAACTCACTCCTGTCTTCTCTGGTTAAGAGAGTCGGCTAAATGACTAAATGTAAAAATGTAATGTTTCAGGGTTAAGAGCTGTCATTTCCCTCGACATTGTTTTTTTGTTTTTCAACACTAGGGTGCTAGAGGGCCTCCAGGACCCCAGGGACAATCAGGGATCCGGGGGAAGCTGGTAAGAACACCTCTCTTCCATTTCCTATAAAGTAAGTACACTACTAGTGGTAGTAGTATGCTTGTTGATGAAGTAGAGTACACTACTAGTGGTAGTAGTATGCCTGTTGATGAAGTAGAGTACACTACTAGTGGTAGTAGTATGCCTGTTGATGAAGTAGAGTACGCTACTAGTGGTAGTAGTATGCCTGTTGATGAAGTAGAGTACACTAGTAGTGGTAGTAGTATGCCTGTTGATGAAGTAGAGTACACTAGTAGTGGTAGTAGTATGCCTGTTGATGAAGTAGAGTACACTACTAGTGGTAGTAGTATGCCTGTTGATGAAGTAGAGTACACTACTAGTGGTAGTAGTATGCCTGTTGATGAAGTAGAGTACACTAGTAGTGGTAGTAGTATGCCTGTTGATGAAGTAGAGTACACTACTAGTGGTAGTAGTATGCCTGTTGATGAAGTAGAGTACACTACTAGTGGTAGTAGTATGCCTGTTGATGAAGTAGAGTACACTAGTAGTGGTAGTAGTATGCCTGTTGATGAAGTAGAGTACACTAGTAGTGGTAGTAGTATGCCTGTTGATGAAGTAGAGTACACTAGTAGTGGTAGTAGTATGCCTGTTGATGAAGTAGAGTACACTACTAGTGGTAGTAGTATGCCTGTTGATTCGTAAATACTGTATAAACTAGTGATATGCAAAATCTGTTTACTTTTTTCCCGAACCAATATTGGTATCATATCAGTTTGAATGAATAGCATCGAAACAGTTGACTAACATCGCACTTCCAAGGCTTTGTAAAGTTCAGACAGCTGCTTGCTGATTGCCCATTGGGTCAGGTGTGAATGCCCGTGGTCCTAACCTACCCAACCAGTTTGAATAAAATGGGAAGCCCGTTCCAAGTTTTGTCGCATGCAGTGAAAAGTCTGTCTTGCAAACCCAACAGTGCAATAATCAATAACAATGTATTACTAGGGGAAAATCACACACAGGAAATAAGAATAAGAAATATGATATACACAATAAAGTAAGTAAGCATACTATACTGTATACAGGACATATTTAAAAAGTCAGTTCCAATACCATATTTACATGTGCAGGGATACTGGAGTGATGGGGGTAGGCAACAGATGACTAGGCAACAGGATATAAGTTGAACAGAGTAGCGACATCTTGCATGTGAGTAGGTGTGTAGAGTCAGTATAAATGTATGTGCATATTATGTGTGAGTGTGTAAATGATGGAGTGAGTGTTTGTGTGTGTGTGTGTTGGAGTGACAGTGAGTGTGAGTGTGTGTTGGAGTGACAGTGAGCGTGAGCGTGTGTTGGAGTGACAGTGAGTGTGAGTGTGTGTTGGAGTGACAGTGAGTGTGTGTTGGAGTGACAGTGAGTGTGTGTTGGAGTGACAGTGAGTGTGAGCGTGTGTTGGAGTGACAGTGAGTGTGAGCGTGTGTTGGAGTGACAGTGAGTGTGTGTTGGAGTGACAGTGAGTGTGAGCGTGTGTTGGAGTGACAGTGAGTGTGAGTGTGTGTTGGAGTGACAGTGAGTGTGAGCGTGTGTTGGAGTGACAGTGAGTGTGAGCGTGTGTTGGAGTGCCATGAGTGTGAGCGTGTGTTGGAGTGACAGTGAGTGTGAGCGTGTGTTGGAGTGACAGTGGGTGTGAGCGTGTGTTGGAGTGACAGTGAGTGTGAGCGTGTGTTGGAGTGACAGTGAGTGTGAGCGTGTGTTGGAGTGACAGTGAGTGTGAGCGTGTGTTGGAGTGACAGTGAGTGTGAGTGTGTGTTGGAGTGACAGTGAGTGTGAGTGTGTGTTGGAGTGACAGTGAGTGTGAGTGTGTGTTGGAGTGACAGTGAGTGTGAGTGTGTGTTGGAGTGACAGTGAGTGTGAGTGTGTGTTGGAGTGACAGTGAGTGTGAGTGTGTGTTGGAGTGACAGTGAGTGTGAGTGTGTCAGACAGTGGAAAGATTGAAATAAAAGGTCAATAAAGATACAGAGTTAACTCAGATTGTCTGTGTAGCTACAGTATTTTGTTAGCTATTTATCAGTCGTATTGCTTGGGGATAGAAGCTGTTCAAGAGCCTGTTGGTTTCAGACTTGATGCACCGGTGTCTCTTGCCGTGCGGCAGCAGAGAAGTCATAGTAGTAGCCATAGTAGTAGCCTATGTAGTAGTCTATGGCTTGGGGGGTTGGAGTCATTGACGACTTGATCGCCCATCAACAGGTAGTGAAGTATACTAAAGAGCCTGTGAGAGGGTTCTGTGCCTACAGAACCGCTATTACGATATGCCTTGCTCATATCGATATCAATATCAAACGATATCGAAATCATATTGAATTCTCAATATTGGTGTCCAGCATTAACATGAATCTATGCTACTGACACAGGAACCTGTATCTATTGACAGACCAGTAAACCCATGTTGTATTAGTCTCAATGAGTGTTGATCTGGATAAATCTGCTCACAGTAATTTACAGCAAATGTTCATGTCGTTTTTTTTTTCAATCCTAGGGGCCTCAAGGGCCACAGGGAGACAGGGGAGCCAAAGGAGACCAAGGAGAGAGAGGGCAGAAAGGCCACAGAGGCTTCACTGGATTGCAAGGCTTACCTGGGACAACTGTGAGTAAAAACTGCCTAAGCACCATTAAAAGGCATAATCTGTCATTTAATTTATGGAAAATCTTATTAACTTGGCAAAATCAATGAAATGCTTTTATTATTAATTATGTCAGCCAATAACAGGTTAATCAATGGCCTTCTGTTTGTAGGGACAATCTGGGGATGTTGGAGCTCGAGGAATTGTAGGACCTACTGGACACAGAGTAAGTACACTGAATAAGCTGTCAATGCCTCAGTATAATGGTCAATTTGTGTGTGCTGTTTGTTTCCCTTTATAAATCCCATTGTGTTTCTCATCAGGGGCCCCCTGGTGTGGTTGGCCCCGCAGGAGGTGATGGACAAATCGGGCTGACCGGGCCCATGGGATCTCCTGGATCAAGAGGAACCAGTGGAGACATCGGACCTCAGGTGAGACGTTAGAGACTAGTGGTTCTGTTGTCATTATGCTGGTTGGATCCGCTATGACTTTCAAATGGATGTCAGAACAAACCAGGCTTTGGGTGTTGATACATTGCTTCTCCAATAGAATTGCTTGTTAAATTAAGCACACAAATAAGTCATACCTGTGACACATTCAGTGTTTCTAATGCAAATAAGTCATACCTGTGACACATTCAGTGTCTCTAATGCAAATAAGTCATACCTGTGACACATTCAGTGTTTCTAATGCAAATAAGTCATACCTGTGACACATTCAGTGTCTCTAATGCAAATAAGTCATACCTGTGACACATTCAGTGTCTCTAATGCAAATAAGTCATACCTGTGACACATTCAGTGTCTCTAATGCAAATAAGTCATACCTGTGACACATTCAGTGTTTCTAATGCAAATAAGTCATACCTGTGACACATTCAGTGTCTCTAATGCAAATAAGTCATACCTGTGACACATTCAGTGTCTCTAATGCAAATAAGTCATACCTGTGACACATTCAGTGTCTCTAATGCAAATAAGTCATACCTGT
Organism: Oncorhynchus mykiss; assembly: GCF_013265735.2. Lineage (NCBI taxonomy): Eukaryota > Metazoa > Chordata > Actinopteri > Salmoniformes > Salmonidae > Oncorhynchus > Oncorhynchus mykiss. Next base: position 6,708,231 of record NC_048571.1, on the reverse strand, counting down.
GACACATTCAGTGTCTCTAATGCAAATAAGTCATACCTGTGACACATTCAGTGTCTCTAATGCAAATAAGTCATACCTGTGACACATTCAGTGTCTCTAATGCAAACAAGTCATACCTGTGACACATTCCTTGTTTCTAATGCAAATACGTCATACCTGTGACACATTCAGTGTTTCTAATGCAAAGAAAGTCAACAAGCAGACATGCCATATCAAAGGACAGTAACATACCTGTTTCTTGACTTCTCTCCTCTTTCCCAGGGGCCTCCTGGGGATGCTGGTCCCCCTGGTCCCCCAGGGACCCCTGGCCCTCCCACTGCTGGGGCTGATATGTTTGGCTTCAGCAGCTCCTTCGACTACGACTACGGCGAGGACCAGGATGGACCACCTCCACCCCCAGAGTTTAACGGGGATGAATCAGCCCCCCCTCAACCCCCTCCAGAGTCCAACTGGATCGACTCTGGCCCCCATCCCCCTCCAGAGTTCAACGACGATGAGGCGCGTCCCAATAATGCCTCGACCGTCCTCGGGGCAGACCAGAGTGTCCAGACCACGCTGAAGAGCCTCAGTGGAAACCTGCAGAACATGAAGTGTCCCGATGGCAGCCAGGCCAACCCCGCCAAAACCTGCCAGGACATCAAGCAGTGCCACCCCCTTAAAAAGACCGGTAAGTCCCCTTTTCACCACAGACTGTGTCTTCTTCTCTAGTTTTTAACTACTCAAAAGACCAGTAGGTCCACTTTTCACCACAGACTGTGTCTTCTTCTCTAGTTTTTAACTAGTCAAAAGACCAGTAGGTCCACTTTTCACCACAGACTGTGTCTTCTTCTCTAATGGATGATGAGGTAGCTGATATGTATCTACTGTATGATCTGATACTTGGTCTTTCCATATCCAGGAGACTACTGGCTGGACCCCAACCAGGGCAGTACCAAGGATGTTATCAAGGTGTTCTGCAACATGGAGACTGGTGAGACCTGCATCTCAGCCCACCCCATCTCAGCCAGCATCCCTCGCAAAACATGGTGGACCAAATCCACTCCCACTGCCAGCAAACCTGTCTGGTTTGGAGCAAATATGAATGGAGGAACTAAAGTGAGTATATAAAATATACCCGATGTCTATTCAATGAACACTGTGGATACCTCTAAAGCGGACAACTGCTTCTATGAATAAACCAGCTTCCATACTGTAGAATAAATTCACCAAGCACAATACTGCTTTAAAAACATACGTCCTCTGCTGCCTTGATTATATAGCAATGGAAGACTTCTTTCTGTCAGAGAAATATCTGGAGATGTTTGTGAAAAACTGTTACACTTCCAGGTGTATTTTTCTAACATTGATGTAAAAACTGAAACGCTAATTATTGTACAATAGTGTCCCTGTGAAATACATTTTTTCAATAAACTTCTGATTCCAGTTTAGCTACGGCAACAAGGAGGAGCTGCCCAACGCCGTAACCATTCAGATTAGGCTGATCCGCCTGCTTTCTAAGGAGGGTGTCCAGAATGTCACCTACCACTGCAAGAACAGCGTGGCCGTGAATGACGAAGCCACAGGCAACCTGAAGAAGGCTCTGATCCTCAAGGGCTCCAACGGACAGGAGGTCAAGGTTCAGGGCAACTCCCGCCTCAGATACACTGTCCTGGAGGATGGCTGCTCCGTAAGTCACCTAACTACCTACCTACAGTACCTACCTACCTATACCTACAGTACAGTATGCCTACCTACCTATACCTGCCTGCCTGCCTACCTACCTATACCTACAGTACAGTATGTCTACCTACCGATACCTGCCTGCCTGCCTACCTACCTACCTATACCTACTTCTACCTACAGTATGCCTACCTACCTATACCTGCCTGCCTGCCTACCTACCTATACCTACAGTACAGTATGTCTACCTACCGATACCTGCCTGCCTGCCTACCTACCTATACCTACAGTACAGTATGCCTACCTACCTATACCTGCCTGCCTGCCTACCTACCTACCTATACCTACTTCTACCTACAGTATACCTAGCTACATGCGTACCTACCTCACTAAACCTACTTCTACCTACAGTATACCTACCTACCTACCTACCTACCTACCCACCTACCCACCTACCCACCCACACACACACACACACACACACACACACACACTACCGGTCAAAAGTTTTAGAACACCTACTCATTCAAGGGTTTTCTTTATTTTTTACGAGTATCTACATAGTATAATAATAGTGAAGACATCAAAACTATGAAATAACACCTATGGAATCATGTTGTAACCAAAAAAGTGTTAAATAGCCACCCTTTGCCTTGATGACAGCGTTGCACACTCTTGGCATTCTCTCAACTAGCTTCATGAGAGAGTCACCTGGAATGCATTTCAATTAATAGGTGTGCCATGTTAAAATATAATTTGTGGAATTTCTTTCCTTCTTAATGAGTTTGAGCCAATCAGTTGTGTTGTGACAAGGCAGGGTTGACTCTCATGAGGACCGACACAGGAAAGGAAGACCCAGAGTTAAGGGGGTAGACAGAAGATAGCCCTATTTAGTAAAAGACCAAGTCCATATTATAGCAAGAACAGCTCAAATAAGCAAAGAGAAATGACAGTCCATCATTACTTTAAGACATGAATTTCAGACAATATGGAACATTTTAAGAACCTTGAACATTTTTTTTAAGTGCAGTCGTAAAAACTATCAAGCGCTATGATGAAACTGGCTCTCATGAGGATCTCCACAGGAATGGAAGACCCAGAGTTACCTCTGCTGCAGAGGATAAGTTCATTAGAGTTACCAACCACAGAAATTGAAGCCCAAATAAATGCTTCATAGAGTTCAAGTAACAGACACATCTCAACATCAACTGTTCAGAGGAGACTGTGTGAATCAGGCCTTCATGGTCAAATTGCTGCAAAGAAACCCCTACTAAAGACACCAATAATAAGAAAAGACTTGCTTGGTCCAAGAAACACGAGCAATGGACATTAGACCGGTGGAAACTTGTCCTTTGGTTTGCAGTGCAAATTGGAGATTTTTGGTTCCAACAGCTGTGTCTTTGTGAGATGTGGGTGAACAGATCTCCACATATGTTTTTTATTTTTTCCCTTTATTTAACTAGGCAAGTCAGTTAAGAACAAATTCTTATTTTCAATGACAGCCTAGGAACAGTGGGTTAACTGCCTGTTCAGGAGCAGAACGACAGATTTGTACCTTTTCAGCTCGGGGATTTGAACTTGCATCCTTCCAGTGACTAATCCAACGCTCTAACCACTAGACTACCCTGCCGCCCTATGTATTTCCCACTGTAAGGCATGGAGGAGGAGGTGTTATGGTGTGGGGGTGCTTTTCTGGTGACACTGTCTGTGATTTATTTAGAATATAAGTCACACCTAACCAGCATGGCTACCACAGCATTCTACAGTGATACACCATCGCATCTGGTTTGGGCTTAGTGGGACTATCATTTGTTTTTCAAAGGGACAATGACCCAACACACCTCCAGGCTGTGTAAGGGCTATTTTACCAAGAAGGAGAGTGATGGAGTGCTGCATCAGATAACCTGGCCTCCACAATCACTCGACCTCAATCAAATTGAGATGGTTTGGGATGAGTCGGACCGTAGAGTGAAGGAAAAGCAGCCTACAAGTGCTCAGCATATATGGGAACTCATTGAAGACTGTTGGAAAAGCATTCCAGGTGTAGCTGGTTGAGAGAATGCCAATAGTGTGCAAAGCTGTCATAAAGGCAAAGATTGGCCAGTTGGAGAATCTCAAATATAAAATATATTTTGATTTGTGTAACACTTTTTTGGTTACTACTTGTTTCTATATTTGTTATTTCATAGTTTTGACGTCTTCATTATTATTCTACAATGTAGAAAACAGTAAAAATAAAGAAAAACCCTTGAATGGGTAGGTGTTCTAAAACTTTTGACCAGTGGTGTACTTCTACCTACAGTATGCCTACTGTACCTACCCACACCTACTTCTACCTACAGGATTCCTACTGTACCTACCTACCTACACCTACTGTACCTATACCTACTTCTATCTACAGGATACCTACTGTACCTACCTACCTACACCTACTGTACCCACAGGATACCTACTGTACCTACCTACCTATACCTACTGTACCTACAGGATACCTACTGTACCAACCTACCTACAGGATACCTACTGTACCTACCTACCTATACCTACTTCTACCTACAGGATACCTACTGTACCTACCCACACCTACTTCTACCTACAGGATACCTACTGTACCTACCTACACCTACTTCTACCTACCTACCTACACCTACTTCTACCTACAGGATACCTACTGTACCTACCTACCTACCTACCTCCCTACCTACCTATACCTACAGGATACCTACAGTACCTACATACCTACCTACCTACCTACCTACACCTACTTCTACCTACAGGATACCTACTGTACCTACCTACCTATATCTACTTCTACCTACAGGATACCTACTGTACCTACCTACCTACAGTATACCTACCTACTTACTTACCTATACCGACTTCTACCTACAGTATACCTACCTACTTACTTACCTATACCGACTTCTACCTACAGTCTACCTACCTACCTACCTACCTACCTACCTACCTACCTACCTACCTATACCTACTTCTACCTACTTCTACCTAGTATGTGCTTTTAAAACTCACCACACGGTGATTGAAAAAATGTTATGACCGCCACAGCCCTACTACCTATCTATACCTACCTGCCTGCCTGCCTACCTACCTACCTGCCTACCTACCTACCCGCCCACCCGCCCGCCCCCACCCAACCATCTACCTACATGCGTTGTTGAATGTTTGAATCAGGTGTGCCAAAGTTGGTCTGGGAAGTGGGAACAAAAGCCCACCCACCCTGTCTTTTAGTATTTAGTATTGTATAATGAACTAGTGCTAAAGCAGCAGCTACTCTTCCTGGGGTCCACACAACACATAAAACATCATATAATACAGAACATTAAGAGACATCACAAGGACAGAACTACATACATTTAAAATAAGTATACAAGCTTTCATACATGTATGCCTTCATAATCATCTGATTATGTGGTTCTGTCCTATTGTTTACTTGTTTACGTTGTATAGGACAATGAGTTGAATTCAGAGGTATAGCTACAGTATGTCTTCTTCTCCTGTGTCTGCAGAAATCGAATGGAGACTGGGGCAAGACTGTGATTGAGTACAGAACTCAGACGCCAGCCAGACTACCTATCGTAGACTTGGCCCCCATGGACATAGGCAAGGAGGATCAGGAGTTTGGCCTGGACATCGGCCCTGTGTGTTTCTCCTAAACCCAACACACATGGACGGATGGATGGATTTATTTAACCTTATGAGGAGTGATTTTTTTTTTAGAACGCTATCCTCAATCCTGTTCAAAGAGGCAATCTGGATTTCAAACAACAAAAAAACTCACTTTTAAGTTACATTCTTAAAGAATCAATGGCTATATATCACTCATTTAAAAGATTGCCTCTTGAAGAATTAGGTTTCAGTTCGATAACTAATAATGAACAACAACCCCTTGTGATGTCATCAATTAGAATCGTTAGGAATGTTGTTGTCCATTCTCCTCCAAAGGGTTAAACATTCCCAAGACTCTTGGACTACCTGCTGAAGCAATCAGCTTTGTACATAAAGGCAGGGCGGAGAAACTACAGTACAGTATATGTACTGCCTGCTACTAAAATATTTATTGCTTCTTTCCAAGAAACAACTAAAGTTGTTAGTGCAATGGTACTGGTAGTAATTACTATTGAGGAATGCAGGTGAATTGTATTAAGAAGTTTGTGTCATAATGGAGTTTCAGGGCCTGAAGGTTTCAGCTTGTTGAAAACATGACAATTTATGGAGCTTAAGTGTCAGTGTTGTACGACGTTCCATCATACATTTCTTTACCAGTTTCTCAGTGAATGCCACTAAATATATATACTGTCACTTGATGTAGAGACAAAACAACAACAATTGTATTCCTTTTTCTAATGTAAATGCAACATAAGAATGTCAATTGCTCTTCACACGTTTATTATTCCTGTTTATTATTGATATTATGATATTTTCTTCTGTCCACTGATGGTGTTACACCCAATAAAATGAATCTCGTGCCCTTTTCAGTCAATCTGGTTTAAGGTTCAGGTCAGAATGAATAAAACAAATACCTTCCCATTTAATAACAGTGTTTGAATTACGCAGGGGCGCAACTTTGATTTTAGAAGTGGGGGGGACATAATATTTATATTTCTTTAGCAATTTCAGAAGGTGGGACATGTCCCCCCCCCCCCCCCCCCCCCGTCCCGTCCCGTCCCGTCCCGTCCCCCGTCCCCAGTGAAAGTTGCACCCCTGGAATTACAAATTGGGGAGATTTCACCAATTAGAAAAGAGACATAATCCAAGAAGGAAAAATTAACAAGAGCACACAAACTATTTATGTTCGATTTCTTTATTAACATACTGTCTAATGTGTAATTAAAGAAGGATATAATTACAGTTTACATAGAAATCCTAATCCTAGTTTGGAGGGATATAGATGTTCTTCCTTGATTATCATCTATACAGTTGTGCTCTAATATATTGGCACACTTGCAAGATTCAATATTTCTTCAAAAAAATAAGTGAAAAACCATTTGGTGTTCACACGTGTATTTGTTTGATTTATAACTGCACAGGACCAAGAGAAAAAATTATAAACTGAAATTTCGATTTTTCACTCAAATGGCCTGGACTAAAGGTGATAAGTTGCAGGTGCCTACAGGGTCAAATTAGCCATTCAACCAGTTTTGACAATAGAAACCACAATATTCTGCTCTATTGCGCTCCATTGTAAAGTGCAAGGGTGCCGATGTGTTAGAGCACAACGGTAGATGAACACGGCATCTTGATTTTAAAAAAGTTGTTTATTTGTCATGCGTAATAAATCTTACAAGAGCTTTTACAATAAAGTCAGCATTAAAAACGGTAAGAAAGTTTAGAACAAGCAGTAACAATTATAGGCATAATTAATTAAGTTCAATTCCCCCAGGAAAAATGACCACACATCCAAACAAGAAGAAGAGTTCAGGGTTGAGTGGAACAACATAGACTGAAGATCAGAGGCAGGTAACAGTTCACTGTTTCTCTCATCTCTATCAAATGAAAAACATTGGAAAGCTTTTAACCAACTACAGTACTACACGCTCCCAAGGAGATGTCTGAATTCCTAATTTCTGTAAAACTTCATCGACAGAGGGCACAAGATAATCTCCAAATTCCCAGAGCCTTCTGTCGAGGATCAGCTGCTCATTGGTCCAGCTTTCTCTCTGAGCCTCTTTCACCTGCATGATCTTACACACGTCGGACGGAACCCTGACAGAGTCCCCATAGCTCTGTGTCACCTCAAACATGGCCGTCTGCAGCACCAGACGGGGGTTGACCACCATCTTGTAGGAGCGGAAGGCGTCTTCAAGAACAAGCTCTCTGTAGACGTAGTCCAGCAGATCCACACCCGGCGCCCTTCTCCGTGCGGAATGGTCTTGCGTAGCAGTACCGGCTGTGGCAGGGAAGAGGTGCGTCTCCATCAGGAACACGGCTGCGTCGGGATGCTGCCCCTGCAGGTCCTCCATGAGGGGCAGAAGAGAGCTGTGTGAGGCCGGGACCAGGAGCTGATCAACGTCAGCCAGGAGGACGTACCGTGACCTGTACATGTTCCTGTAGATGCACTCGTTCATGATGGTCAGCTGGCCGTTGAGGTGGATATCCCCTTCCAGCTCCTGGGCCTTCCACCCAGTAGAGGGCTTGAGGAAGTGGTTGATGGGCCAGCCAATCACCTCCAGAGTGCCCTCCTCTGCGTAGTACTGGAGGACCTTCTCCAGGTCAGGTCCACAGCTGGTGAGGTAGAGGACAACCCTCCGCACCCCCAGGAGCTTGTAAAACTCCATGGTCTGGACAAACTGTTGGACGTTGTTGTAGTCTCCAAACATGCTGGACATGCACACGGTTAGGTAAAAGGGGAAGTCCTCCTCCCGTCTCTCCCGGTTCTGGATGCTCAGAAATGTCTGGTTGAGGGAGTCCTGGATGTCGAGGGATGTGCCAAGAGTGGCGTGTGTGGCGTTGCATCCTGGTTCTTCGAGGCAAAGCATGTCTGCGGCCACATACGGGTAACCATAGTGGACGCTGTGCGTTACGACAGCAGCTGGAGCGACCTGGGGGGCGTGTCCTGAGCAGCACAACACACAGTACAGAGACATGGGTCGGTCTCTGTTGACCATGGCAATGATGCGCGTGGCTCCCCTTTCCCTGTGGTCCTGGTATGCAGACACCATTAGATGAGTTGAACCCTTGACTGGTGTTATAGTCTCATTGGCTGTGTGAAGAGGGCAGGTAGAGAGAACAGGGGGAGGAAGGGAGTGAGCTTGAGTAGAGTTGGTCCTGAAAGTCACCAAAGGGGCAGACAGTGTGACAGATACTGTGACAAACAGACACAGGATGATCAAAACCACTTTCCATTTCTGACTCCTGGTTTGGTGCATGTCAGCCATTTGATCTATTGGAGACCTATAGGAGGATCATGTCACAATCAACGATGATAACAACAACATCATCATCATCATCACAACATACTCACTATCCCTGTCATAATCAAAACATTGACAGGGATATTATCAGTGATGCACTGAACAATCAGACAGGGAAAATCAAGGCAAACTGGCTTTCAATCAGCTTAATCCAGCTGGTCCCCCCAAACATATATCCTGATATCTCCATACTTACATGTTGTCTGTGTGATCCTCCACCTCCTAGTCTGTTCTGTCAGTCAGTGGGGCTGTGGGGGAGTCCCTCATCTCTCTGGTGTCAGGAGTTTCAGGGGGGCAGTCAAGAGATTCAGGCTCTGGTCCAGATGACCGTGCTGCTCTTCTTCTCAACATCTCCAGGAAAATGAAGGGGGGCTCTGGATGGCCAATCAACATAGGTTACATTACACTATAACTGCTGGGCCTCATTGAACGTGAAGAACGACAACCGCCGAAACATCCATTGTATAACGAATGACACTCTGAACAATTCTATTCTAACCACAACCGAGAGACAGAGGGAGAGAGACGGACAATTCTGCAAAATAAATGTACTTTTCACCAGCGATCAAGACGACACACTGAGCGTAAATATATATATTGATTGCAATTGTTCCCGACTGAGTGAGCGTTCATGTGTAAGGATTAGCATTTCAATTGTTATAATCATTAACTCTGTAGTGACTTCTCAGTCGACCCCCCACTCCCCTTTTGTCAAACAAGCTGCGATGCCGGTTTAGCCCACTAGGGCACATTCTATCGTATTTATAATATTAATAATAATAATAATAGAATAATCGTATTCTTATTAATGATGATGATATTAATAATAATAATCTACACAATAATAATAATAATATTGGACACAATAATTATAATAATAATAATAATAATATTGGACATAATAATAATAATAATAATAATATTGGACATAATAATTATAATAATATTGGACACAATTAATAATAATAATAATAAAGCTGTAACATATGACTATTTAAATGTAATATACCAATACTGTCATTATTTCAATAGGTTTACATAAATGTAATACATTTCAATAGGCTATTCTTCATCATTTCAATAGGCTGTTCTTCATCATTTCAATAGGCTGTTCTTCATCATTTCAATAGGCTGTTCTTCTTCATTTCAATAGGCTGTTCTTCTTCATTTCAATAGGCTATTCTTCATCATTTCAATAGGCTGTTCTTCTTCATTTCAATAGGCTATTCTTCATCATTTCAATAGGCTATTCTTCTTCATTTCAATAGGCTATTCTTCATCATTTCAATAGGCTATTCTTCATCATTTCAATAGGCTATTCTTCTTCATTTCAATAGGCTATTCTTCATCATTTCAATAGGCTATTCTTCATCATTTCAATAGGCTATTCTTCATCATTTCAATAGGCTATTCTTCATCATTTCAATAGGCTATTCTTCATCATTTCAATAGGCTATTCTTCATCATTTCAATAGGCTATTCTTCTTCATTTCAATAGGCTATTCTTCATCATTTCAATAGGCTATTCTTCTTCATTTCAATAGGCTATTCTTCTTCATTTCAATAGGCTATTCTTCATCATTTCAATAGGCTATTCTTCATCATTTCAATAGGCTATTCTTCATCATTTCAATAGGCTATTCTTCTTCATTTCAATAGGCTATTCTTCTTCATTTCAATAGGCTATTCTTCATCATTTCAATAGGCTATTCTTCATCATTTCAATAGGCTATTCTTCTTCATTTCAATAGGCTATTCTTCTTCATTTCAATAGGCTATTCTTCATCATTTCAATAGGCTATTCTTCTTCATTTCAATAGGCTATTCTTCTTCATTTCAATAGGCTATTCTTCATCATTTCAATAGGCTATTCTTCTTCATTTCAATAGGCTATTCTTCTTCATTTCAATAGGCTATTCTTCATCATTTCAATAGGCTATTCTTCATCATTTCAATAGGCTATTCTTCTTCATTTCAATAGGCTATTCTTCTTCATTTCAATAGGCTATTCTTCTTCATTTCAATAGGCTATTCTTCATCATTTCAATAGGCTATTCTTCATCATTTCAATAGGCTATTCTTCATCATTTCTATAGGCTATTCTTCATCATTTCAATAGGCTATTCTTCATCATTTCAATAGGCTATTCTTCATCATTTCAATAGGCTATTCTTCATCATTTCAATAGGCTATTCTTCATCATTTCAATAGGCTATTCTTCATCATTTCAATAGGCTATTCTTCATCATTTCAATAGGCTATTCTTCTTCATTTCAATAGGCTATTCTTCTTCATTTCAATAGGCTATTCTTCATCATTTCAATAGGCTATTCTTCATCATTTCAATAGGCTATTCTTCTTCATTTCAATAGGCTATTCTTCTTCATTTCAATAGGCTATTCTTCATCATTTCAATAGGCTATTCTTCTTCATTTCAATAGGCTATTCTTCATCATTTCAATAGGCTATTCTTCATCATTTCAATAGGCTATTCTTCATCATTTCAATAGGCTATTCTTCATCATTTCAATAGGCTATTCTTCATCATTTCAATAGGCTATTCTTCATCATTTCAATAGGCTATTCTTCATCATTTCAATAGGCTATTCTTCATCATTTCAATAGGCTATTCTTCATCATTTCAATAGGCTATTCTTCATCATTTCAATAGGCTGTTCTTCTTCATTTCAATAGGCTGTTCTTCTTCATTTCAATAGGCTATTCTTCATCATTTCAATAGGCTATTCTTCATCATTTCAATAGGCTATTCTTCTTCATTTCAATAGGCTATTCTTCTTCATTTCAATAGGCTATTCTTCATCATTTCAATAGGCTATTCTTCATCATTTCAATAGGCTATTCTTCTTCATTTCAATAGGCTATTCTTCATCATTTCAATAGGCTATTCTTCATCATTTCAATAGGCTATTCTTCATCATTTCAATAGGCTATTCTTCATCATTTCAATAGGCTATTCTTCATCATTTCAATAGGCTATTCTTCATCATTTCAATAGGCTATTCTTCATCATTTCAATAGGCTATTCTTCATCATTTCAATAGGCTATTCTTCATCATTTCAATAGGCTATTCTTCTTCATTTCAATAGGCTATTCTTCATCATTTCAATAGGCTATTCTTCATCATTTCAATAGGCTATTCTTCATCATTTCAATAGGCTATTCTTCATCATTTCAATAGGCTATTCTTCATCATTTCAATAGGCTATTCTTCATCATTTCAATAGGCTATTCTTCATCATTTCAATAGGCTATTCTTCATCATTTCAATAGGCTATTCTTCATCATTTCAATAGGCTATTCTTCATCATTTCAATAGGCTATTCTTCTTCATTTCAATAGGCTATTCTTCATCATTTCAATAGGCTATTCTTCTTCATTTCAATAGGCTATTCTTCATCATTTCAATAGGCTATTCTTCATCATTTCAATAGGCTATTCTTCTTCATTTCAATAGGCTATTCTTCATCATTTCAATAGGCTATTCTTCATCATTTCAATAGGCTATTCTTCATCATTTCAATAGGCTATTCTTCATCATTTCAATAGGCTATTCTTCATCATTTCAATAGGCTATTCTTCATCATTTCAATAGGCTATTCTTCATCATTTCAATAGGCTATTCTTCATCATTTCAACAGGCTATTCTTCATCATTTCAATAGGCTATTCTTCATCATTTCAATAGGCTATTCTTCATCATTTCAATAGGCTATTCTTCATCATTTCAATAGGCTATTCTTCATCATTTCAATAGGCTATTCTTCTTCATTTCAATAGGCTATTCTTCATCATTTCAATAGGCTATTCTTCATCATTTCAATAGGCTATTCTTCATCATTTCAATAGGCTATTCTTCTTCATTTCAATAGGCTATTCTTCATCATTTCAATAGGCTATTCTTCATCATTTCAATAGGCTATTCTTCTTCATTTCAATAGGCTATTTTAATACATTGAAATATACATTTTAACCTGAATGTTTTAATCATAAAGTGCACTCAATTCAATTCGGGGAATACAAATTCAAACTATTGAATTGAATTACAATTTCTCTTGGCAAAACATTAAGATCAAGACAACTTTTGCCCACAATCAATTCATGATTAAATTAAATTAAATTAAATTAAATTATTTAATTGTGTACCCACCTTGAATACCAGCCTGGTCTCATAGACTAGCCGTAACATAGTAAATGTAAATCCGGAACACTAGAATGATATGTATCAGTATGATATGCTAATTTTTGTATGGTTACATAAGATAGATGGTTACTTAGGGCAATAACAAAAGTAGGGTGGTTGGACGAGGTGGATGGGGAGGCATATAACACGACCGTCTTGGAACCCAAAGGATGTGAGTTCAAACCTCATCACATACAACTTTAGTGTTTTAGCTAATTAGCAACTTTTCAACTACTTACTACTTTTTAGCTACTTTGCAACTACTTAGCATGTTAGCTAACCCTTTAACCTAACTCATGAACTTAACCATGTCAAAGTCGTGTGTATAGGTGGCAGGAGAGTTAAACGGAGTGTAAATGGAGCCTTTTAATATAAGTATACTTAACATGCTCCAAACACTAAATACGTACATACATAAACGAACATGGGTACAAGAACCCGTCATACAACATAAAACAACATTTGACATAAAACATTCTCTGACAAAGACAAGAGGGGAAACAGAGGGTTAAATACACAACAGGTAATGAATGGGATTGTTAACAGGTGTGTGGGAAGACAAGACAAAACCAATGGAAAACGAAAAATGGATCAATGATGGCTAGAAGGCCGGTGACGTCGACCGCCGAGCACCGCCCGAACAAGGAGAGGCAACGACTTCGGTAGAAGTCGTGACAAACCCTAACCTTGATCCCTAACCCTAACCCCTAGCCTAGCTAACATCAGTCAGATAGTTAATATTAGTGAACTATATAGAATTTGTAGCATATCATACGTTTTGCAAATTTGTAACATATAGTAAGTTTTGCAGGTTCGTAACATATTGTACAGTTTGCAAAATCACAACTTATAATACGAATTGTAATTTGTAACATACCATACAAAATGGGTGATGGACATCCACAATTTAATACCTACCGCATGAAACATAACATATCATGCTAAATGGCATGTCTCAGATATAAATACAGAATAACACAAAATGCTCTGAGACCAGGTTGTGAATATCACTCCTTACAACATTGGCCCTATGACAAATATGAACTTACTTTAAGCTCTTTCTCTTTGTTGTGATGTTGTGAGGCTTCTTGTGTAAATTCAACCGATGATCTGTAGTAGTCTGTAGGGCTGCACCGTATGTTCTACCTCTGTGTTAGATAAGTGAATGATAAGCATCTACTGTGGGACAGACAACCTTTTGTGCCACAGCAAAGTGAAAGCAAGGTTCGGTTCAACATGGTCTGCCATGATTGAAAGTCATACACCCCTCCCTCCCCAAAACAGGGACTCCATGAGTGATGTGGCCACACCTATGAAGCTACTGTAGCGTGAGAGAAATTTTTAGGTACAAGCCTGCATGTACAAGTTATCAGGCCACTCCATGTCATATTAAACAGAATGGAGAACAGACAATTTGATCCTGATTCAATAACCCTCACATCTATCCTCCAATTACAATTTATGGAACTCCATCACATGCTATTACTTATGACGCTATAGTACTCACCCTAGCCTACTGTACTAGCCCACTTTATACAATGGGTGGGTCTAATCCGGAATGTTTATTGGTTAAAACTGCATTCCAGCCAGTGTCTATTCCACAAATTACCACCGGCTAAACCTATGACTTTAAAATGACGATTTTCCATCTGACTGCCAATCCACTGTCTCATCAGCCCAGCCAGGCAATTTATTACCTTGATCTCCACTATAAAAACCACCTAGACACTATTTCTTTTAGACTAACATTTAGTTTTCAACAGTGGAGATTTGTATAAACCTTCTTGTCTGTCTCTCTGACATTTTCAACATTGTTTCAATATTCAAATTTGATCTCTAGCTGTCCCGTAGTAATGAACGCCTCGGGAGTTGGGATGAGACAGACAGGCAGGCAGCTTTTCTCAGCCAGTCGAAAACATGAATCAGCTTCATTTTTATGGATATACAGTGCTTTCAGAAAGTAATCAGAACCCTTGAATTTTTCCACATTTTGTTGCGTTACAGTCTTATTCTTATTCGTCCTCCCCTTGTCTCCGCCTCTAGTTACAACAATTTGAGGTCACAGGATAGGTCAAAACAAATCTGTGCAGACCAATGACAGGAGATGAAGTAAGCCACAGAATATAATATGCACATTTTGCAGCCACTTTAATACCCTTTTCCTGTGGCAATCCCAGCAGGAATCCACCCCCAAAACCCTGGCATTGCAAGCGCCATGCTCTACCTGCTGAGCCACAGAGGACCACATGAGATGTGAGATTATGTTTTTTTGGGTGGAGGAAACACAATCAGAAGTTGATGGGCATACAATCATAGGGAGACCGACAGACAGTCTGTCATCATACTATAGTCCAGGACTCGAGTGAGACTCTGGCTAGTATTTGTAAAGACAGGCTTCAGACCAACTATAGACTGAAGTCTGTTGACCAGTGACCACAACATCTTGAAAATATTGACTTGCTGCGCCCGGTGCCCATTGCCCGGTGCCCATTGCCCGGTGCCCATTGCCCATTGCCCGGTGCCCATTGCCCATTGCCCGGTGCCCATTGCCCATTGCCCATTGCCCATTGTCCATTGCAAATGGCCTCCAAACTGTCACTAGAGCCCAGCTCTTCCATTTTCATCTGGTTGATTTTATCAACATGTAATCCCAGTCCTTGATGATGTTAAAACAACTCACCAGTATAATGGTGTGCTGTAGGTTTTCTGACCAGCCATGACTGTAAACTGAAGGAAAAGCCTCACTATGTGGACCATAATATTCCCCCTGAAAGGTTCTAAATGTCCTCACTAGATATCAAAGGGCTTGTTATGCTCTCCTGCTCCCCTGCCATTCTTCTAAATAAAGAAGTATACAGGGTAATATGTCAATGTGCAGTAAGAATCATGTGTTGGTACAAAAACACAGAAAGGTTCTATTAGTCAGAACCACTAGTCAGATCCTTGAACACATAAACGTCCCTAATTGTCATGGGTGTGGTGGGAGCTAAGCAACCAGGAAGGCAGTATTTTGTTTAGTGCTGACATCAGAGGGCTTTGTCACCATATGAGTGACAACATGATGTGAAGGCCCTTCAGAAGACACTCCCACCCGCATGCTAATGAGAATACGGTCTGAAATGGGATGTTGTCATCCTGGAATATAATAACACACTGTGTGCCTCATAACAGTGTTGACAAAGCTATACAGCTGTTCTTAAGCAGAATATGGGGTTGTTTTGAACACACACACACATACACATACACACGCATACGCACACGCACACGCACACACACACAGAGGAATTTTCAAATGCAACTACTGCAATATAAAATATGCTTCCTGCAGTTCTGTCTCTCTCCCATCTCTACACACTATAATCTATGGCACTGATAAGACTCCATAATACTCCAGTCCTGTCTCTCTCCCATCTCTACACACTATAATCTATGGCACTGATAAGACTCCATAATACTCCAGTCCTGTCTCTCTCCCATCTCTACACACTATAATCTATGGCACTGATAAGACTCCATAATACTCCAGTTCTGTCTCTCTCCCATCTCTACACATTAAAATCTATGGCACTGATAAGACTCCATAATACTCCAGTTCTGTCTCTCTCTCATCTCTACACACTATAATCTATGGCACTGATAAGACTCCATAATACTCCAGTCCTGTCTCTCTCCCATCTCTACACACTATAATCTATGGCACTGATAAGACTCCATAATACTCCAGTCCTGTCTCTCTCCCATCTCTACACACTATAATCTATGGCACTGATAAGACGCCATAATACTCCAGTTCTGTCTCTCTCCCATCTCTACACACTATAATCTATGGCACTGATAAGACGCCATAATACTCCAGTTCTGTTCTGAAAGAGCTGCAAAACCTGGACCCGTACAAATCAGCTGGGCTTGACAATCTGGACCCTCAATTTCTGAAACTATCCGCCGCCATTGTCGCAACCCCTATTACCAGCCTGTTCAACCTCTCTTTCATATTGTCTAAGATCCCCAAGGATTGGAAAGCTGCCGCAGTCATCCCCCTCTTCAAAGGGGGAGACACCCTGGACCCAAACTGTTACAGACCTATATCCATCCTGCCCTGCCCATCTAAGGTCTTCGAAAGCCAAGTCAACAAACAGATCACTGACCATCTCGAATCCCACTGTACCTTCTCCGCTGTGCAATCTGGTTTCCGAGCTGGTCACGGGTGCACCTCAGCCACGCTCAAGGTACTAAACGATATCATAACCGCCATCGATAAAAGACAGTTCTGTGCAGCCGTCTTCATCGACCTGGCCAAGGCTTTCGACTCTGTGAATAACCATATTCTTATCGGCAGACTCAGTAGCCTCGGTTTTTCTAATGACTGCCTTGCCTGGTTCACCAACTACTTTGCAGACAGAGTTCAGTGTGTCAAATCGGAGGGCATGTTGTCCGGTCCTCTGGCAGTCTCTATGGGGGTGCCACAGGGTTCAATTCTCGGGCCGAATCGTTTCTCTGTATATATCAATGATGTTGCTCTAGCTGCGATTCACTGATCCACCTCTACGCAGACGACACCATTCTGTATACTTCTGGCCCTTCCATGGACACTGTGCTATCTAACCTCCAAACGAGCTTCAAAGCCATACAACACTCCTTCCATGGCCTCCAACTGCTCTTAAACGCTAGTAAAACCAAATGCATGCTTTTCAACCTTTCGCTGCCTGCACCCGCATGCCCAACTAGCATCACCACCCTGGATGTTTCCGACCTAGAATATGTGGACATCTATAAGTACCTAAGTGTCTGGCTAGACTGTAAACTCTCCTTCCAGACTCATATCAAACATCTCCAATCCAAAATCAAATCTAGAATAGGCTTTCTATTTCGCAACAAAGCCTCCTTCACTCACCCCGCCAAAACTGACTATCCTACCGATCCTCGACTTCGGCGATGTCATCTACAAAATAGCTTCCAATACTCTACTCAGCAAACTGGATGCAGTTTATCACAGTGGCATCCGTTTTGTACTAAAGCACCTTATACCACCCACCACTGCGACCTGTATGCTCTAGTCGGCTGGCCCTCGCTACATATTCGTCGCCAGACCCACTAGCTCCAGGTCATCTACAAGTCAGCGTGCTTAAAAATTCAGCGTGCTTAAAAATTCTGAGTTTGATCGCCTTTGTTACCGCGCTACTCCTGACGAGTTGGAACCCTGCATCCTTTGATCTCATGGATTACTAGCAACAGTGTTGCAAGCTTTTGTCAAACAAACAACCAAGGATTGTGTAGGACGGACTAATGCACGTTCAACCCTGGATGCATCAACTAAGACCATCTCCTTCTTCAGTGCTTTACACTGAAATAATTGCTTGCTTTGTGCTGCGCTCCCTTTATGTTCAGTGCCTTTGGTGAACTAATAATGCACGTTATGACTGCTAGACATTTTAGTTAACCCTCATGTTGTGTTTGTTTCATGTTAATTCATTCTGTGTTCCCGGTTCAAAATGACCGCCCCGTTATAGCTGATTATAAATCCACAATAATACATATCACCTAATGTTGTGTTCATCTTTTTATCAACTTAAGTTATTGTGCACATTACAAGTTTTGAACTTCTATTTGCTATTTATGGCCTGTAGGCCTCATTGACCTGAGCTCATACAACTCGTTTTTGAGTTTAAAAAAAGCCTAATATGGATTATTTTGACAATAACATATACTCAGATGAAACATATTGTGCTATTTATCAGACTACTTTGTGTCAACGTTTTACAAGGACTCTCTCCTCACCAGTGTCATGATCAAATGTATGATCAAGAGCCTCACATACATTAGATTGTTTGGTCATTATGCTGCCACAGAGTGAATTGTGAGCATGACCTCAAAGCTTTATATACTGTGAGAAAAGTTGCATATATTATTGAAACAATGTTGCGATTGTTTGTGAGTGCCAGGTGTGGTTCCAGTGGGGGAAAGATTCTATTGGGGAAAGGTTCCCGTGGGGGTTGCCATGGAAGCCAAGAAGGGGAGTGAGGTGTGTGTGTGCTCAAACACATGCATATGGGGGTCTAGGAGAAGTGTGTCCATCTTATGAATGGGTATGTGCCTGAACTCAATTTTATAAACTAATTGTAGTCTCACCCATTGACTTCTAATGACCGGGAATACCACAGGTGTACAAAGTCAAATACCCAACATGTAATGACAATCAAATGTATTTTGTGTGTTCAGATGCCCGGTCATGGAACCTTATGACAGATCAAATGAAGTATATTTTTCAGAGAGAGAACTTGTAAATCGGTCCAATTCAACCAGAAACACAGCAGGGGGGTTAAAGGGAGGTTGTGTGAGTTGGTTTGAACAGTATGGACTTGACATTTGGCCAAGAAGATTTTTGGACATTAAGGCTTTATTTGTTTAGTCTTTGAACACACACACACACACACTCTCATTACTCCCAGGTAATAGCGAATATTGCAAATTCTCTAAGTGTTATGACGGGGTTCTTCCTTGTCAATTGTTTAGATGACGTTGCCTTTTAAATTGCTCTGCCATTATTATTGTACGAGGTATTATTTGGTTGGGTTACACCTGTGCTGTGACGTGTGTTTTATATGATGTCTTATCCTTTCTCTCCACAGGCTACCTAGCAAACAGGCTATCCTCTTCTCCTGATGTTTGTCTGGTGTGGTACTCTTCCATTCGGCAGGGTTAATACCTGCCTGGCGCCAAACAAATCTCTTTACCTCTAACCAATACAACGTTTATTGACAAACAATGAAAGGAAAGGTAAAGTCATTTAAAAAGAGCTTCCTGGTGCAAAATTACACAGAAAAATATTTGTTAAAGTGCAAGGAAGGGCACGAGTCTCTAAAATGAGAGGAAGTCAATGAGCTAATGGTCTTCCAATCTTGTCAACCACTAATCACATTTAATGACTGTACAATAATCCAAATCACAAAAATCACAAAAGCAATGCACCCCCCCCCACAAACAAAAATTACACATACATTTTATTTATGGGCTAGAAAAATAGTCATCTACTGCAGTGCATTTATCATGACATTGGTCACCATTTAAACCAATACGTACATTGAGGGAAAAAAGTATTTGATCCCCTGCTGATTTTGTACGTTTGCCCACTGACAAAGAAATGATCAGTCTATAATTTTAATGGAGGGTTTATTTGAACAGTGAGACAGAATAACAACAAAAAAAATCCAGAAAAACACACGTCAAAAATGTTATAAATTGATTTGCATTTTAATGAGGGAAATAAGTATTTGACCCCTGTGCAAAACATGACTTAGTACTTTGTGATTACCAACAAGGGTTTGGCCACCGAGGTCAGACGTTTCTTGTAGTTGGCCACCAGGTTTGCACACATCTCAGGAGGGATTTTTGTCCCACTCCTCTTTGCAAAACTCCAAGTCATTAAGGTTGAGGCTGAAGTTTGGCAACTCAAACCTTCAGCTCCCTCCACAGATTTTCTATGGGATTAAGGTCTGGAGACTGGCTAGGCCACTCCAGGACCTTAATGTGCTTCTTCTTGAGCCAGTCCTTTGTTGCCTTGGCCTTGTTTTGGGTCATTGTCATGCTGGAATACCCATCCACGACCCATTTTCAATGCCCTGGCTGAGGGAAGGAGGTTCTCACCCAAGATTTGACGGTATATGGCCCCGTCCATCATCCCTTTGATGCGGTGAAGTTGTCCTGTCCCCTTAACAGGAAAACACCCCCAAAGCATAATGTTTCCACCTCCATGTTTGACGGTGAGGATGGTGTTCTTGGGGTCATAGGCAGCATTCCTCCTCCAACCACAGTGAGTTGAGTTGATGCCAAAGAGCTCCATTTTGGTCTCATCTGACCACAACACTTTCACCCAGTTGTCCTCTGAATCATTCAGATGTTCATTGGAAAACTTCAGATGGGCCTGTATATGTGCTTTCTTGAGCAGGGGGACCTTGCGGGCGCTGCAGGATTTCAGTCCTTCATGACGTAGTGTGTTACCAATTGTTTTCTTGGTGACTATGGTCCCAGCTGCCTTGAGATCATTGACAAGATCCTCCCGTGTAGTTCTGGGCTGATTCCTCACCGTTCTCATGATCATTGCAACTCCACGAGGTGAGATCTTGCATGGAGCCCCAGGCCGAGGGAGATGGACAGTTCTTTTGTGTTTCTTCCATTTGCGAATAATCGCACCAACTGTTGTCACCTTCTCACCAAGCTGCTTGGCGATGGTCTTGTAGCCCATTCCAGCCTTGTGTTCTTTACTTTAATCTTGGCCTTGACACCCTTGGAGGGCTCTTTGGTCTTGGCCACGGTGGAGAGTTTGGAATCTGATTGATTGATTGCTTCTGTGGACAGGTGTCTTTTATACAGGTAACAAACTGAGATTAGGAGCACTCCCTTTAAGAGTGTGCTCCTAATCTCAGCTCGTTACCTGTATAAAAGACACCTGGGAGCCAGAAATCTTTCTGATTGAGAGGGGGTAAAATACTTATTTCCCTCATTAAAATGCAAATCAATTTATAACATTTTTGACATGTGTTTTTCTGGATTTTGTTGTTGTTATTCTGTCTCTCACTGTTCAAATAAACCCTCCATTAAAATTATAGACTGATCATTTCTTTGTCAGTGGGCAAATGTAGAAAATCAGCAGGTGATCAAATACTTTTTTCCCTTTCTGTAGTCCCAGAAATATTGATTTTATACAAATACTTCTTTACCAGTTCAATTATTTCTACAAAAAGGAAAGCATTGGGGTCGTCAACTGTCCATGTTAGGGTTGCGTTGTGGTCAGCATCAACTGTCCATGTTAGGGATGCGTTGTGGTCAGCATCAACTGTCCATGTTAGGGTTGCGTTGTGGTCAGCATCAACTGTCCATGTTAGGGTTGCGTTGTGGTCAGCATCAACTGTCCATGTTAGGGTTGCGTTGTGGTCAGCATCAACTGTCCATGTTAGGGTTGCGTTGTGGTCAGCATCAACTGTCCATGTTAGGGATGCGTTGTGGTCAGCATCAACTGTCCATGTTAGGGTTGCGTTGTGGTCAGCATCAACTGTCCATGTTAGGGTTGCGTTGTGGTCAGCATCAACTGTCCATGTTAGGGTTGCGTTGTGGTCAGCATCAACTGTCCATGTTAGGGTTGCGTTGTGGTCAGCATCAACTGTCCATGTTAGGGTTGCGTTGTGGTCAGCATCAACTGTCCATGTTAGGGATGCGTTGTGGTCAGCATCAACTGTCCATGTTAGGGATGCGTTGTGGTCGGCATCAACTGTCCATGTTAGGGATGCGTTGTGGTCGGCATCAACTGTCCGCGTTGTGGTCGGCATCAACTGTCCATGTTAGGGTTGCGTTGTGGTCAGCATCAACTGTCCATGTTAGGGTTGCGTTGTGGTCAGCATCAACTGTCCATGTTAGGGTTGCGTTGTGGTCAGCATCAACTGTCCATGTTAGGGTTGCGTTGTGGTCAGCATCAACTGTCCATGTTAGGGTTGCGTTGTGGTCAGCATCAACTGTCCATGTTAGGGATGCGTTGTGGTCAGCATCAACTGTCCATGTTAGGGATGCGTTGTGGTCGGCATCAACTGTCCATGTTAGGGATGCGTTGTGGTCGGCATCAACTGTCCGCGTTGTGGTCGGCATCAACTGTCCATGTTAGGGTTGCGTTGTGGTCAGCATCAACTGTCCATGTTAGGGTTGCGTTGTGGTCAGCATCAACTGTCCATGTTAGGGTTGCGTTGTGGTCAGCATCAACTGTCCATGTTAGGGTTGCGTTGTGGTCAGCATCAACTGTCCATGTTAGGGTTGCGTTGTGGTCAGCATCAACTGTCCATGTTAGGGTTGCGTTGTGGTCAGCATCAACTGTCCATGTTAGGGTTGCGTTGTGGTCAGCATCAACTGTCCATGTTAGGGTTGCGTTGTGGTCAGCATCAACTGTCCATGTTAGGGTTGCGTTGTGGTCAGCGTCGACTGTCCTATGTTAGGGTTGCGTTGTGGTCAGCATCAACTGTCCATGTTAGGGATGCGTTGTGGTCGGCATCAACTGTCCGCGTTGTGGTCGGCATCAACTGTCCATGTTAGGGTTGCGTTGTGGTCAGCATCAACTGTCCATGTTAGGGATGCGTTGTGGTCAGCATCAACTGTCCATGTTAGGGTTGCGTTGTGGTCAGCGTCGACTGTCCTATGTTAGGGTTGCGTTGTGGTCAGCGTCGACTGTCCATGTTAGGGTTGCGTTGTGGTCAGCAGCGACTGTCCACTGGGTCCAGAGAGAAGATGGTGCCCTCCAGGGTTAGTCCCATATTGAACCCCTCCTTCAGAGAGAGAGACACACACACAGGTCAGTGATCCAACCAGAGAGTACAGAAGTCTAGAGCAGTGTGTCCTATACAACAATGAGTAATGCTGTAATTACGGGCCAGTATCCTAGACACATTCTCAATTGAGATTCTCAAGAAACCTTGCTTTTTAATTCAGGTCTACACTTAATCTATGTTATGACAAAAGCAAAATGATGGCTAATTGATAGGAAATTAGCAGGACTGGGAGCAAACATGGTATGATACAATCATAATGTACTTTGACAGTTGGCCTCTATGTACATATTTGATTTTCATGAGATATAAATAGAGGCAGACATCAGTGAAAATGTGAATGCATGTTTCATGGGGAAAAAATATGTGATGGGCATTGTGAAGCATACACATAGGTGAGAGTAAACTAACCGTCGCTGACGCTGCACAGTGAAGAGAGAGAATATGATTATATACTGTCATTTACAATCTACAGTTAGATTATATATAGTTAGATGAACTGTAGGTTACAATCTACAGTTAGATTATATATAGTTAGATGAACTGTAGGTTACAATCTACAGTTAGATTATATATAGTTAGATGAACTGTAGGTCATAATCTTGTTAGATTATAAACTCAGCAAAAAAATAAACGTCCTCACGGTCAACTGAGTTTACTTTCAGCAAACGTAACATGTATAAATATTTATGAACATAACAAGATTCAACAACTGAGACAAAAACTGAACAAGTTCCACAGACATGTGACTAACAGAAATTGAATAATGTGTCCCTGAACAAAGGGGGGTCAAAATCAAGTCAGTCAGTATCTGGTGGCCACCAGCTGCATTAAGTACTGCAGTGCATCTCCTCCTAATGGACTGCACCAGATTTGCTGTAAGATGTTACCCCACTCCTCCACCAAGGCACCTGCAAGTTCCCGGACATTTTTTGGGGGGAATGGCCCTCACCCTCCAATCCAACAAGTCCCAGAAGTGCTCAATGGGATTGAGATCCAGGCTCTCCGCTGGCCATGGCAGAACACTGACATTCCTGTCTTGCAGGAAATCAGCCATACTGCTTGTTCTGTGTGCGATGGCATTGTCATGCTGGAGGGTCATGTCAGGATGAGCCTGCAGGAAGGGTACCACAAGGGTACCTCCTCCCATATTTGGGAGGAGGATGTCTTCCCTGTAACGCACAGCGTTAAGATTGCCTGCAATGACAACAAGCTCAGTCCGATGATGCTGTGACACACCGCCCCAGACCATGACAGACCCTCCACCTCCAAATCGATCCTGCCTCGGTGTAACGCTCATTCCTTTGACGATAAACGCAAATCCGACTATCACCCCTGGTGAGACAAAACCGCAACTCGTCAGTGAAGAGCACTTTTTGCCAGTCCTGTCTGGTCCAGCGATGGTGGGTTTGTGCCCATAGGTGACGTTGTTGCCAGTGATGTCTGGTGAGGACCTGCCTTACAACAGGCCTACAAGCCCCCAGTCCAGCCAATCTCAGCCTATTGAGGACAGTCTGAGCACTGATGGATGGATTGTGCGTTTCTGGTGTAACTCGGGCAGTTGTTGTTGTTGTTGCCATCCAGTACCTGTCCCGCAGGTGTGATGTTCGGATGTACCGATCCTGTGCAGGTGTTGTTACATGTGGTCTGCCAATGAGAGGACCATCAGCTGTCCGTCCTGTCTCCCTGTTGCTCGGTCTTAGGCGTCTCACAGTAATGACATTGCAATTTATTGCCCTGGCCACATCTGCAGTCCTCATGCCTCCTTGCAGCATTCCTAAGGCACGTTCACACAGATGAGCAGATACCCAGATGAGCAGAGACCCTTTAGTGTCCTAGGTTTTCATAACTGTGACCTTAATTGCCTACTGTCTGTAATCTGTTAGTGTCTTAACGACCGTTCCACAGGTGCATGTTCATTAATTGTTTATGGTTCATTGAACAATAATGGGAAACAGTGTTTAAACCCTTTACAATGAAGATCGGTGAAGTTATTTGTATTTTTACTCTTGAAAAACTGACGTTTTTTTTTCTCCTGAGTTTATACTTAATATATGTAAAATATTTACTCAGACCATGTAAACAGTATACGGCATTAAAATAATGACAAGATGAACATTCAACTCTTATAAAACGGGTCCAGTATAAACTCTGGAAAGGCTGGGTCCCATTCTAAAAGGTAGAATCCATGTCGATTGGAACGCAGCCAAAGCATACAGTATTTTACCTTTGATAAACAGCTAATCAGCATAATGGTAGAGCTTTGCTATATTTGTTTGGAGGCAATGCTATTACTTACACCAATGACTGAGCACATAATGCCTGTGTACTTTGACATTATAGGTAATATGCCCCTTATTAACGTAAATATGAGCATGACATGTACTCGCTCTAGAAACACTGCTGTTCCTACAGATGAATGTACACACCTGCATTTCATCCAGTTTAGATTGGACGTCAGGAGGAAAGGACGTGTTGCAGAGGAACGGGTCAAAAGGCTCCGCCCCCAAAATATCTGTTCCTGTTGGAGGGGAGAGATGGAAGGATGAGGGAACGAGGAAAAATACACAGCAGAGAGAGGGAAGACAGGAGTTGAATCAGCATACTGTATGTGTGAAATTGTTCATTGAACAACTTGTATGCAATTGTATAAATACTAATACAACAGTTTATCAATGAATTTCATTACGACATAATGTAAAAAGGAGCATAGTGCGGCAGAGTAGTCACCTCTCTCTCTCAGGAAAACATGTGGAGGAGGTGGAGGAGGGGAAAAGGAGGGAGGAGGAGGAGAGGACCCATTGATGGCAGGTTTCCTTGCCATAGGAGACCCTGAGGAGAATGGAACCATGTCGAAAACGTCCGTCGGGGGACGCCTGGATATGGTGCTCCATGCCTGAGGGGGGGGGGGGGAACAACCATATACAAAGAGGTTGAATGGCAGCTGGATGGCGTACTAAGGCTAAAGTCATAACTACACACACACACACACAGTCCAAAATAAGGGCGTTTCTGTGATTGTATATAACCTCTGTATATGAGGTGAACCATAGAACCCCTTTGCTTCTCTATAGCGCAATTTCTTCTAGCAGTGTAGTAAGGAAAAGCGAGAGAGAAGTAGCTATTTACTCGCGGTCGAGGTAAGCAACCTCCATAATGCTGCGGTAGCCTGGGCTGGGAAGGTTTACTGGGTGGAGGTGTTAGTAGACCAGCGGAGATACTGGAGTCTGGAGAGCTGGCTGGGGTTAGAGCCACAGAGGACATCTCTAGAAAGGAAAGGGCGTTCAGGCTGACACTGTCACCCCAGAACATCGATGAGGGACTCGGCAGCATGTGGGCCTCGTTAGAAGAGTTCAAGTGTAGAAGCTGAGGAGAAATCAGCCAGAGAAAGAAGAAACTTGAAGAAGAAATTTGTTATCACTGATGTCAGGAAGGTAAGGTATTGTTACGGCAGACATTTCTAGAGATTAGTGTGAGACAGAAACTGTTAGATTAGTAGCTAATTTACCGGCGAGCCTTGACAATCTGCCATGTGATCCTCTAGATCTTGAAGTCGTTCTTTCAACTTGGAATTTTCAGTTTCCAGTTCCAGAATCTAAAGTCAACAAACACAAGATCATAATCTAAGAGGTCCCATTTTGTTAGGCCTTTTTCATGCTCTAGTTATGTTTGGATGTGGCACTACATTCCCCATGATTAAATAGTGCACCAGAGAGTTGTGATCAACATTAGTCCACTGTAGAAGGAACACAGACTTACTCTCCTCTGCAAACTGCCGATCTGTTTCCTCATCTCCACGTCTTTCCCGCCAGACTCCAGAAACTTCCTGTACGCCAGGTCAAATGCTCGCCCAATGCTGACGGTGATCTCCTCTGCCTGCAATCCAGTGCATCATGGGTATCCTCAAACATCTAGTGAAAGTACCCTTTGATGGGCTGCACATATATGATGTAGTCCACGATTTTCAGGGGCCTATTTTGCTCTTGACCGCTATTTTCAGAACTACTAGCTTAAAAAGAAAACCCCTAACACCTCTTTAAACCTGAAACAACTAGCTAGGATGAATTCAATAATGCTACCATTCCACCGTCACCTCATACTATGGACTAACTTCTGATAAATTGACATCTAAGATTCATAGAAGGTTATTATAACCTCTAAAGAATCCATATAAAAACTCATGAAAAACAAACACTAAATTATACTTTTTTTCCTTACACATTTCTCACTGTCGAACACATAACAGATGTGTTTTTTGGTCTCTGGCTCTGTGCAGATGAAGGTGAATATCCTCTTGTCGGTTTTGTCGTCCGCGCAGAAGGATATCCTATGAAGCTGACAGTTGTGCTGTACATCCTATAATGAATGAAGATAAATGAGCTTCATCTAATTCTACTCATAAACAAAATATTAAGACAGAGACCGCTTTAGTAAGGGCTGACTGCTTGGTGAGTTTATTCTTCACAAAAGACCCAATGAATCGGGCCTATTATGAGGCCCCCTCACAGTGGACTTACTCTGGTCTTGGGGTCTAATAATTTCACTCCGTAGATGGACACCTGCAGCTCCACCTTCGGTGTTTTGTGTCCCTCTGATTTCTTGATATGCCTTTGGAACTGCAGGATTGAAACGTCAAATCAAAATCTAATTTTATTGGTCACATACACGTGTTTAGCAGATGTTATTGCGGGTGTAGCGCTATAGTGCTTCTAGTTCCGACAGTACAGTAATATCTAACAATTTCACAACCTAACAATACACACAAATCTAAGTAAAGGAATGGAATTAAGAACATATAAATATATGGTTGAGCAATGTCAGAGCGGCATCGGCTAAGATACAGTAGAATAGTATAGAATGCCGAACATGCATATAGGATGAGTAATGCAAGATATGTAAACATTATTAAATTAAAAACATTATTCAAGTGACTAGTGTTCCATTTATTAAAGTGGCCAATGATTTCAAGTCTGGATGTAGGCAGCAGCCTCTGTGCTAGTGATGGCTATTTAGTCTGATGGCCTTGAGATGCAGTAGAAGCTGTTTTTTAATGTCTCGGTGCTCACTTTGATGCGCCTGTACTGACCTCGCCTTCTGGATGATAGCGGGGTGAACAGGAAGTGGCTTGGATGGTACGTTATGACATTGACACATCTAAGGTCCTATAAAATCAAAATTGTTTGAGTACTGGGGGAAATTCTTAAGAGCATACCTTCAGCTTTCTCACTGCTATCCTTATGACATCTGTGCCTTTTGGTTGGTCAACCTCTGTTACGCCAAGGAACTGCAACACGATAAAACGGCACATCATTTTCTGTCCAGTAGATGGTGCTATTCCCCTCTGAGCTCAACGCCTGGCAGAAGTTTAATTAGAAGATCCTACCTTGACATTGTACACTATGTGATTCTTGGCCAAAGCCTCTGGGGCTGTCATCCCTCCAGATTTATCTGAAACAAACAAATGAAGGTTAAAACCGTACATACATGTATTGAAATTTGATACAGAAAAAAAGTTACATATTTAAGATTTAAAACATATATACAATTCTTTGCCATCCAAGCCTTAAACAGATACAGAATTAGAACTGAACCGGGTTCATCTTCCCCAGAAAGTGTCTGCAGTATCTATAAGCTAAATAATGAGATAGAAAGTGATGGCACAACAAACAAATAATATTTTTAAAAAGGTAACAGACAAACCAATGATGCATTTGCTGTGATTGTGTTCATCTTCATTAATGCAACAACAAGAAGAGGAACTAGTGTCTTGTATCAGGAGTTATCTACATGCCATCAACGATGAGGCCTGTGTCTATGTTAACCTTCACATAACAGGTAACGTAACCACAGCAATTTTTAGCATTGGCATTAGACCAGTGGCCCCGCTGAGTTGAGTTCCAACATCAAAGGCTACTGCTCCCCATGTGCTCAAGCCTTCCTTCCACATTCCATACAGAACCATGGAGATTACAGAAAGGTCACAGAGAGAGAGAGAGAGAATACAGATTTTACCTCCATACAGAGGGATACATCAGGTAGTATTAGTGTAACCTCCATACAGAGGGATACATCAGGTAGTATTAGTGTAACCTCCATACAGAGGGATACATCAGGTAGTATTAGTGTAACCTCCATACAGAGGGATACATCAGGTAGTATTAGTGTAACCTCCATACAGAGGGATACATCAGGTAGTATTAGTGTAACCTCCATACAGAGGGATACATCAGGTAGTATTAGTGTAACCTCCATACAGAGGGATACATCAGGTAGTATTAGTGTAACCTCCATACAGAGGGATACATCAGGTAGTATTAGTGTAACCTCCATACAGAGGGATACATCAGGTAGTATTAGTGTAACCTCCATACAGAGGGATACATCAGGTAGTATTAGTGTAACCTCCATGTAGAGGGATACATCAGGTAGTATTAGTGTAACCTCCATATAGAGGGATACATCAGGTAGTATTAGTGTAACCTCCATACAGAGGGATACATCAGGTATTATTAGTGTAACCTCCATACAGAGGTCAGGTAGTATTGGTGTAACCTCCATATAGAGGTCAGGTAGTATTGGTGTAACCTCCATATAGAGGTCAGGTAGTATTGGTGTAACCTCCATATAGAGGTCAGGTAGTATTGGTGTAACCTCCATAAAGAGGTCAGGTAGTATTGGTGTAACCTCCATACAGAGGTCAGGTAGTATTGGTGTAACCTCCATACAGAGGTCAGGTAGTATTAGGGTAACCTCCATACAGAGGTCAGGTAGTATTAGTGTAACCTCCATACAGAGGGATACATCAGGTAGTATTAGTGTAAACTCCATACAGAGGTCAGGTAGTATTGGTGTAACCTCCATATAGAGGTCAGGTAGTATTGGTGTAACCTCCATATAGAGGTCAGGTAGTATTGGTGTAACCTCCATACAGAGGTCAGGTGTATTAGTGTAACCTCCATACAGAGGTCAGGTAGTATTAGTGTAACCTCCATACAGAGGTCAGGTAGTATTAGTGTAACCTCCATATAGAGGTCAGGTAGTATTAGGGTATTCTCCATATAGAGGTCAGGTAGTATTAGTGTAATCTCCATATAGTGACAACTCAATATTAGGAAGGTGTTCTTAATGTTTTGTACTCAATGTAAATGAACAGATCAGGTAGTATTGGTGTAAGAGAAACACATTCAGTCAGTTGGAAATGTGCTCGTTCTGCCTACTGTAGACACATTGGCACTGATTGTACTGTAAGTTGATCTGTAATATTAATGTAAATGAATATAACAGGGACACAAGAGAGTGAGGTTTGTGGTTCAGATATAAAGAAAATGCATTGTGTTTTTTTCTGGTAGGAAAGCACACAGCCTCATTTTATTCCAACTCTTTCTCACTCTTTCTGGATGGAACAGCCACACCTAATGAATAGTTCTCATGAAAACACTATATATTTTTCATTCACCTTGATTAATCACATTCAGTGCCAATGTGTCTCTACAGTTTACGACCAACAGGAAAGGCTATAAAAGACGCAGTGTCTCAAATGCGACACGTATGGCCCTATACAGTGCACTCTCTCTGACCAGGGCCCATTTGGAGACCCTCGCTGCATCAGATGGTCTCCATGTAAATATGTCTCTGAGATAGGAGACATCACAAATGACAAAATTAACAATAAAATACAAATAAAGAAAAGTGTGTACATGAAATGGGACTTTGGGAGAGTAACAATGTGTCTACTAACTAATCCTGGAAATACTGTCATCAGTAGAGGCTGCTTTAAGATCCAGTACACACACACACTATTATGGATGTTTAAAAATAGTAGCAGGAAAGTGAGTGGACATTTGTAGAGTGGGGTTGACAACAGAATAGAATGTGCCTCACAGCATCCTAATGAAATATTCAGACCACCAAACCCAGCTTCTGCTGCGACTGCTAAGTGAGAAACTCTGGTCAGACGTTGGTGGTGAGGTAAAGACGGTGGAGCATCGGAGGCCAGAGGCGGCGTATGTGCACGCATATTAAGAAAGGAGGAAAGTCACTAGTCTAGTAAAACATCAGGTCAGAGACACCTGTATCAGCCCACTGACAGATGTAACCAGCCATGTCTAGAGTTTTTGCAGCTTAGAGAGCGCAAGCGAGAACGAGAGATTGTGTCTAGACTTGACAGTTCACGCAGCTTTTGTATTCTGATAATGGAGTTCTGATTATGGAGTTCTGATTATGGAGTTCTGATTATGGAGTTCTGATTATGGAGTTCTGATTATGGAGTTCTGATTATGGAGTTCTGATCATGGTGTTCTGATTATGGAATTCCAAACACGTCATCCGTCTGTCTACATTTAAAATGTGTCCACAGTGTCCATTCCCGCACAATATTCAAAATCAAGTATGCATTCTACAAACGGCGGAATAGGCAAAATATGATAACACCACAACAGCTGATGGCAGTAGCTAACTACTGTAGCTAGCCAGCAAGCTAATAAGGACTGCAAACGAGTTAGAAAAAAATATTTGGCTAGAGTTATGCTAAATATTAGCTAGATGGATACCATTTGAGGCCAGCAAAGAGGTTCCCTACATGCTAGGAACATATTTCTGCCAACATTCTAATGAAACGGTGCCTCTCAGTCCCAAAACACACGTTTTCTGGAGACTTGTGGGAAGAGTGCTGATGACGTCGCCCACGCCATGCGTTTCGGTAGCCTGACTGCATCCAGACTGAGGAGAAATCTGCACACAATGCATCCCTGACCACCTCCTGAAGTGGTCAGACAGAACTGAACACAATCTGATGACAAAGCCACTTTTGTGCGTCTAGAGCCGTCTTCGTATTATGATAGCAGAAGTCACATGTACTGTAAGTGTAAAGTGTAGACACTACTAGAGCGACAGAAAGAGACACTAACGAAGAGATTGAGATAATTGAGACATTTATTCATCAGGAATTAAATTGACCTGAGTAGGTACAAATTGCCTTTACATTATGTTCTGTAAGTAACACATATATTCCATAAAGAAGTACAACATGAAATGTCTCTACCCACTGGACACAGACCTCATTTCAATGTCAAAGTTTGATTTACATTTGGTTCAGTTGTCAACTAACATGAAATCAAACCCCCCAAAAATCTGATTATTTTTAGGTTAAAAAAAAAAATCCCTTACATTGATTTATTTTTATCCAGTTTTCCACTCTGATTCAACGTCATCACATTAAATTTGATTAAAAATGACATGGAAACAACGTTGATTCAACCAGGTCTTGCCCAGTGGGTAAGTACTTGAGGTCAACATGCTTTCAAAAGACTGTGCTGTTTGTGTATAAGAAACATGGTGTTATTTCAAATGAACTCAATGAATACAGTGAGCTGTTACCTTTTCTCCGGTTGAAAGCTCTGTTCATACTGTGATAGCTTCTATGGTGGTACTGAGACCTGGGCTCTGCAGTGGATCAGGAGCCTGGAGGGAGAAAACACCACCAAGTCAAGGTCAAGGACATTGAGGGGCTGTGGGTTAGGGGATGGCTGGGGAAGGAGAGATCAGCGTCCCAAATGGCACCCTATTCAGTGCACTACTGTTGACCTGAGCCCCGTTCCGCTAGCGGAACCCCCCCCCCCCCCCCCCCCCCCATATGCATATATTAGCATCTGGGACAGAGTAGGAGGCAGTTCACTCTGTGCACGCTATTCATCCAAAAGTGAAAATGCTGCCCCCTATCCCAAAAAGGTTATTAAGGCACGTGGTCAAAAGCAGGTCAAAACCACGTCAGGAAATAGGGAGCTATTTGAGACACACTCAGAGAGAGACATCCATCTGTATTGGCTTGTCTAGGCTAACTGGTGCAGTGAG
Organism: Oncorhynchus mykiss; assembly: GCF_013265735.2. Taxonomy (NCBI): domain Eukaryota; kingdom Metazoa; phylum Chordata; class Actinopteri; order Salmoniformes; family Salmonidae; genus Oncorhynchus; species Oncorhynchus mykiss. Next base: position 6,675,289 of record NC_048571.1, on the reverse strand, counting down.
AGATCAATGTGAAGCTAAATGACTGGAGACCGGAGCTAGATTGAGGTTTGGTCTGGTGTTGGTAGGTAAAGGAAACAGGAGCTAGATTGACGTTTGGTCTGGTGTTGGTAGGTAAAGGAAACAGGAGCTAGATTGAGGTTTGGTCTGGTGTTGGTAGGTAAAGGAAACAGGAGCTAGATTGAGGTTTGGTCTGGTGTTGGTAGGTAAAGGAAACAGGAGCTAGATGGAGGTTTGGTCTGGTGTTGGTAGGTAAAGGAAACAGGAGCTAGATTGACGTTTGGTATGGTGTTGGTAGGTAAAGGAAATATGGGTTGGAGACAGAGGACAGGACTATTGTGACCTTCATTCACATGGATGCACCTAGTGGTAAACCCCCCACACACACACAATACATTTCTTTCAATACATTTCTGCTTCTACCAAAAACAATGTTCAGCCTTTAGAATGTATACCTCTATACGATTATCCCTGATCCAATCATTCAAGCCATGCTAAGCTTTAGCCAGCGCTCGACTTAAACAGTCATGCCTTAAACCCAGTCATCCCACAGAAAAGCAACAATATCCCTTTGTTAACACAATTGCAAAAATAAACATGTTGCCTTGAGTAACACTAGTGAACAGTCTGCTTGTGAATGTAGCATATTCCATATCGCCAGACCAGTTCATTTCAGTTCAAACGATTAGGTCAGAGGTTTATCATTTTTCATGATTTCACTTCCCTATATGACAAGTGGATGAGATGTAAACTAGTGAGGCTTGGTGGTGACTCAGCTGAACGGTCTCTCACACCATGGACGTTACCATCAACGTTACCAAAGGTATAACCAAGGCCACTATCATGTTCAGTAGCACTTGTAGGTGGAAAATCCCTATATCAGCCATAAACTCTTGTGTAACTGGAATGTCTTCCTATATTCCTCACCAACTACAGCTTCTTAGCCTGATGGAGCGAAAAGGCTGACATGCTGCAAGTAGCTTGAGTTCTCAACGTACTGCCACGTTCCTCACCTTTTTACTAAGATCGTAGGACGGAGACTTCTGACAGCTGTGGATGTAGGTACAAATGTAGGCTCTTTATTTGAGCCAATTTGATACAGCTGGAAAATAATGCTGCAGCAACATGAAATGTCAATTATAATTAATGCACAATTTTCTAGGGGTTGATACATTTTGTGTAAGGGAAAAATCATGTCTGAAATGTCCAAGTGGAAATTACAAACTCCAGAAGCCTTTTTTAACCTCAAATACACTACAAGTTGAAAATATCCTACAATGCAGGAAAGTTGTCCTGCAACAGGGTGATCAAATTAACAGCCTACATCTGTATGCAGTGGAGACTTTCATAGTTGATATGGTTCCTCCTCCATCTTCTTAGACACAGAGAAAAGTCTTTCCTCCCTGAAACTAAAAACTGTCGCCAACCTCTGAAATGACCTCATTCTTTTATTTAAATGACACTTTAAAAAAATGTCATGGCACAGATAGACAGGTTTAACTACGTCTAATATATGTGTTAAATTAGCTTTGTATAAGCAGCTTTGTTTTGGTCTTGTTGGGACATAATCTAACAGGGTCTGAGATGAAGAATTAATTAAGGGCAACACAGTCGGACTCAAAATCACAACATGTACTTAAGCTCCACAGGCTAGAATCAATGCATGGTCTAACGACAGACACAAAGGAGCCAAAATATTGATTTTGAAAAAGAAAGTCATAGGGTCAAGGGTCAGTTATTGTCATTTCATTCAATGGGTGACATCATCACAGTTCATTGTTCTTGGTGAGACTACACCTCATGTAAAAAATGAATATACTGGCTGTAGCCAAGACATGTCATATTATAGATATTCTTGTCATGAAAAACATGTACAGAAGTTTCAAAAATACATTTATTGCAGATTGAGGGTATTGGGAAGAAATTAATGAACCATCATTACACGTATACAAAGAGGCAACCTCAGAAATCATTGTCATCAATTCAATAACATGTCAGTCATACACTGACAATCCAACACCATATAAACCCATAAAGGATCCATTAAAATGGACTTCCATCATGCACTTCCATTGACAAGTGTCTCAAAGTAGTATTATCCATCCTCTCAAAGCCTTGGAGAGTGAACGACTTTCAATTTACATGCTTTAAATACTTTAATACTTTAAATGTGGCACATGGACTATAACGGAAGTGTAATTAGATTTCCATGGATGCATGGTAACACCAGATAAATCTAAATTGAAAATACTAGACAGGAAGCCATTTTAAAGTTACGAGAAAAAAAAAAGGAGAAAAAAATACGTGACTTCCTTCCTTCAGGAACCTTATTAACCTCTTATTAAATGGTCTTCCTTCCTTCAGGAACCTTATTAACCTCTTATTAAATGGTCTTCCTTCCTTCAGGAACCTTATTAACCTCTTATTAAATCGTCTTCCTCCCTCCAGGAAACTTATTAACCTCTTATTAAATTGTCTTCCTCCCTTCAGGAACCTTATTAACCTCTTATTAAATCGTCTTCCTCCCTTCAGGAACCTTATTAACCTCTTATTAAATCGTCTTCCTCCCTTCAGGAACCTTAACCTCTTATTAAATCGTCTTCCTTCCTTCAGGAACCTTATTAACCTCTTATTAAATCGTCTTCCTCCCTTCAGGAACCTTATTAACCTCTTATTAAATCGTCTTCCTCCCTTCAGGAACCTTATTAACCTCTTATTAAATCGTCTTCCTTCCTTCAGGAACCTTATTAAATGGTCTTCCTCCCTCCAGGAACCTTATTAACCTCTTATTAAATGGTCTTCCTTCCTTCAGGAACCTTATTAACCTCTTATTAAATCGTCTTCCTTCCTTCAGGAACCTTATTAACCTCTTATTAAATCGTCTTCCTTCCTCCAGGAACCTTATTAACCTCTTATTAAATGGTCTTCCTTCCTTCAGGAACCTTATTAAGCTCTTATTAAATCGTCTTCCTCCCTCCAGGAACCTTATTAACCTCTTATTAAATCATCTTCCATTATAGGGATCCATGGATCAAATCTCCATGCTGAACAGGTCATTTACATTTGGGGGAACGTGTTTTGGTGGGAGCTGAGTTTAGTCTGTCCTCACTCAGAATAAAACAGGGCCAGGGTGATTGAGGCCGTCACTGCTTATGGCTGTCACATAGCAACCATTACAGTTAAAAAGAATTGGCCGTACACGGCACCGATGACTGTAAGAAATGTCGAAAGACAATCCTACAAACCCAGGAAGTATAAAACGTGCTATAACATGCATAGTTAGAAAACCCATTGACGGAATCAATTGACATAATTGAAGAGAATTCAAAGACATCGGTTGGTTTTCTCAAATACTTTTCACCCAATTGTTAGTCATCAAGAAGATGTTCTCACATATGCAAGTATCCTAAATTCCACTGGGGTCAAATGTATATTTAGTCTCCCATTGACATCGATGCCTGACTAAGTGAAAATTCAGCTTAGACGGAAGTTAGGATTTAGCCTCTACTGTCTACTCAAATGATGATCCAGACACTTCCTGGAAACGAATGTGGGACCTAGAAAGACAACAACAGTGTGTGTCCACCTCGAGGGCAAGGACCCATTCCGACTAATGAAGGCTATTAGATTCATAGCTACTCCCAGAGAGGAGGTACTCAGAACCCCCTTAAAGGGGCAATCTGCAATTGGAACAATAACAAAGCCATTATTCAACCACTGTTTCGCTAAAAAGGCTGAGGGAGAGGGCTTCAAACTGCAGACTGCCCCTTTTAACTAACCTATTTTACTGTGCTCATTTATTAGCCAGATTAGAATAGCATTCATACTAATTACTTGGACTGCGTCTCAAACGGCATCCTATTCCTTATATAGTGCACTGCTATTGACCAGAGCCCTATGGGACACAACCTTACTTTAGTCATGCGGAAATTACAAATCCGATTGGCAGCTTCAAGTGCCGGGTGCGAGGCGGCGAGGAGGGTGTTTCAAACACTATGGCCCGTTTTCTTTTCTCTTCTCCTTTCTGATAGGTTATGTGGCAATGGTTGTCATGGGTTGGAGGGGGAAGTGTAGTTCTGTTGTTTTGGGGTGGCGTGTGCCTTTATGCTATGTGAAGTTGAGCAATGTGAAGTTGATTTGAGGCCATGACTGATGTCTGCCGCTCTCAAAGTTCTTGAGCTAGTCGTTTCGTTGCTTTGTAGAGAAGTGTGTGTGTGTGTGTGTGTGAGAGACGACAAGACAAAGCACTCTAGTATAATGAGGCAGGTCTATAAATCTCACTGAGTGATTCCCGGTGAACCGTTTAAGGCTTAAACCCTTTTTAATAATTTCACTCTAATCTTCATGGCTGTTTTTGCATGATAAGGACTTTTACCCACGGAATACCAGACCGAGACATTCATAATGTGACCATATTTTACTGTCAAGCATTGATTTCCTAGGGGAAGTGGTTCTCTCAGAGGCTGAGAAAATACAAGCCCTCGAGGGCAAGGACAGACTAAACTAAGTTTAAAACTATGGTCCTGCTTTTTACTTCCAGTGGATAAGAAAAAGGGAGAAAGAAAGAAAGAGAAGGAGAGAAAGAAAAAAATAAAGAGAACTTTACAAGTTCAGTACTCTCTGAGAAACATTTGTCAAAGCCGAAGATGGCACTGTTAAGACTTATTTTTCTAACCAAGGGAGAACATATCCCAGCTATACCATTACTCTAAGACATACTCAGCTCCTTGGCCTTGGTATTAATGACGCACATACTGTACCGGATTGCAAATAAATAAAGACCTGAATGTCGGATCTTAAATTTGAGACTGTTTGCTAAAGCAGGAACAAAAAAATCCTTCAACAAGAGGAAATGTGAATTATTATGTGGATTATAATTCATGGACATTTTTGTAGGGGTTGATAAATTGAAAGTCTAAAATGTTTAAGTGGAAATTACAAACTTCAGAAGCCTTTTTAAACCTCAAATACACTTAGTTTTAAATGTTATGCATTGGAGCAAAGTTCTCCTTGAAAAGGGTGATCAAATTATGATCCCACATCTGTAGCACATACTGCATGTGACCAATCAGGGAACATGACAGGACTAAAGAATACTCACTAACTGACACACTCAACAGAGCTCCATTTGGAACAATATTTTATTTTTTATTTTATTTCACCTCTATTTAACCAGGTAGGCTAGTTGAGAACAAGTTCTCATTTACAACTGCGACCTGGCCAAGATAAAGCATAGCAGTGTGAACAGACAACACAGAGTTACACATGGCGTAAACAATATACAAGTCAATAACACAGTAGGGGAAAAAATAAAAAAAGAGAGTATATACATTGTGTGCAAAAGGCATGAGGAGGTAGGCGAATAATTACAATTTAGCAGATTAACACTGGAGTGATAAATGATCAGATGGTCATGTGCAGGTAGAGATACTGGTGTGCAAAAGAGCAGAAAAGTAAATAAATAAAAACAGTATGGGGATGAGGTAGGTAAATTGGGTGGGCTATTTACCGATAGACTATGTACAGCTGCAGTGATCGGTTAGCTGCTCAGATAGCAGATGTCTAAAGTTGGTGAGGGAGCTAAAAGTCTCCAACGATTTTTGCAATTCGTTCCAGTCACAGGCAGCAGAGAACTGGAAGGAAAGGCGGCCAAAGGAGGTGTTGGCTTTAGGGATGATCAGTGAGATATACCTGCTGGAGCGCGTGTTGTTATCATGACCATTGAACTGAGATAAGGCGGAGCTTTACCTAGCATGGACTTGTAGATGACCTTGAGCCAGTGGGTCTGGCGACGAATCTGTAGCAAGGGCCAGCCGACTAGAGCATACAGGTCGCAGTGGTGGGTGGTATAAGGTGTTTTAGTAACAAAACGGATGCCACTGTGATAAACTGCATCCAGTTTGCTGAGTAGAGTATTGTGTTACCTGTCCTTTACACATGCAATACGTTTCCATTTTCATGTAGAAGAACAGGAGTGGTCCTGTACCTTTATGAAATGTTCAGGGAACAACATGTTGTGACGAGAGGAAGATGAATGTACCTTCTTGATTTGGATTTGTGTGTCTGGAACCCACTAGTAGTGTCTGTCACTCATCTATCCTCCCCTCTGACTCATCAGTTCCCTCTCTCCTGTTGAGAGAAAAACAGAGGAAGTATTGATTATCATCCCCATCATGATTACAAAGGATCTTCTCATGGTAACCATACATTATTATAATATGACATCTCTTTATAGCATAAAATATTGGAAGATTATGACTACAAATTGGAAGAACACATTTTTATATTGGACAAGCTAGGCTCTAATAATTTGCATCTATATTGCTCCACGGCTTCAAACATGAAGCATAATAGGTTATGCAATATTGGTATATACAGTAGTGTATCATAGTATACTATGGAGTAGAGAGTATAAAGCCCCCTGACATTGTTTATATAACCAATACTGATGGAGTAATGGTATTTTCTCAATTTCTCTCCCAGGGAAAATGACACACATCAAATGCCAGCTGAGATTTGGCTCCTGGAACATTTTCCTTCCATTAGAATATAATGTGCATCACTACAGCAACCTGACAGCCCACACTACAACATAAATGGCTTAACCTTTTCCCCTTATAGATATTCAACCAATGAACATACAGAACCAAAAATAGGACAGAACTTGAAGATGGGAGGGAGAAAGATTTTTCTTTAAAGGAGAGGAAGAGAGAACAAGAAAGAAAGAAAAAGAGAGAAAGAGAAAAAGAGAAAGCGAAAGAGGACGAGGTTGAGGGAAAGCGGCTATAGGGAACATATGGCCCCCCTACAGGATCTATAATATGGCACGTTGCCCATTTCAAAGACAAAACTCTCAGAAACATTTAACGGTGCTTATCCACACAGTATAAATGATACGTCCACAATGTCCCTTAGGACACGTCTCAGTAATGTGAAAACAGGGCTGGTGTTCATATCATCTTCTGACAGGACACTTGACAGTTATTTGCCATGACAAGCTTAAAAGACGAAAACAGGCTAAGGCTCACTATCCCCTTCTCCTGACATACCCATCATTTAGCTTGTGTGTGATGGAAGATACATTAGACATTTCTCATAGCTGTATACATTCTAACACTCTTAATGGAGCGTATGGTTTTTAAGGCAGTGAGAAATGATTTGTGTGTCCATTCGATCAATCAGGCAGCAATGTAAATTAACAGGGTTGCACTGTGGAGAGAGAAATGACTGGCTCCATCTTCGTTTCTTCTTTATGTGTATTCTGCAGCACCTTCTACATGGGAGGAATCTGATCCAGAAACCTGTTGTCCTGGAGCACATTCTACATGAGAGGGAATCTGATCCAGAAACCTATTGTCCTGGAGCACATTCTACATGAGAGGGAATCTGATCCAGAAACCTATTGTCCTGGAGCACATTCTACATGAGAGGGAATCTGATCCAGAAACCTATTGTCCTGGAGCACATTCTACATGAGAGGGAATCTGATCCAGAAACCTGTTGTCCTGGAGCACATTCTACATGGGAGGAATCTGATCCAGAAACCTGTTGTCCTGGAGCACATTCTACATGGGAGGGAATCTGATCCAGAAACCTGTTGTCCTGGAGCACATTCTACATGGGAGGGAATCTGATCCAGAAACCTGTTGTCCTGGAGCACATTCTACATGGGAGGAATCTGATCCAGAAACCTGTTGCCCTGGAGCACATTCTACATGGGAGGAATCTGATCCAGAAACCTGTTGCCCTGGAGCACATTCTACATGGGAGGAATCTGATCCAGAAACCTGTTGTCCTGGAGCACATTCTACATGGGAGGAATCTGATCCAGAAACCTGTTGTCCTGGAGCACATTCTACATGGGAGGAATCTGATCCAGAAACCTGTTGTCCTGGAGCACATTCTACATGGGAGGAATCTGATCCAGAAACCTGTTGTCCTGGAGCACATTCTACACGAGAGGGAATCTGATCCAGAAACCTGTTGTCCTGGAGCACATTCTACATGGGAGGAATCTGATCCAGAAACCTGTTGTCCTGGAGCACATTCTACATGGGAGGAATCCGATTCAGAAACCTGTTGTCCTGGTTAAGCAATGTCTCTGTTGATGTTGTTTAAAAGTATAAATCACTCAGTCGAATAAATATGATATAATAGAACAGCAGTCTGTGTAAGTGTGTCTGTGTATGGGTTGGATGTGTAGTGCGAGGTCAAATAGTCTCTACGGTGCAGGTCTGTGCAGGCAGACAGCTAGGATTATCTGTTCAGCAGTCTGATGGCCTGGTGGTAGAAGCTAGAGGTCGACCGATTAATCGGAATGGCCGATTAATTAGGGCCGATTTCAAGTTTTCATAACAATCGGAAATCAGTATTTTTGGGCGACGATTTGCCAATTGTATATTTTTTTTTACACCTTTATTTAATATTTATTTAACTGGGCAAGTCAGTTAAGAACATTCTTATTTTCAAGGAAGGCCTAGAAACGGTGGGTTAACTGCCTCGTTCAGTGGCAGAACGACAGATTGTCAGCTCGGGGGATCCAATCTTGCAACCTTACAGTTAACTAGTCCAACGCAATAACGACCTGCCTCTCTCTCGTTGCACTCCACAAGGAGACTGCTTGTTACGCAAATGCAGTAAGCCAAGGTAAGTTGCTAGCTAGCATTAAACTTATCTTATAAAAAAAATCACTAGTTAATTACACACATGGTTGATGATATTACTAGATATTATCTAGCGTGTCCTGCGTTGCATATAATCTGACTGAGCATACAAGCATACAAGTATCTAAGTATCTGACTGAGCGGTGGTAGGCAGAAGCAGGGGCGTAAACATTCATTCAAACAGCACGTTTTGCCAGCTGCTCTTCGTTGTGCGTCAAGCATCGCGCTGTTTACGACTTCAAGTCTATCAACTCCCGAGATGAGGCTGGTGTAACCGAAGTGAAATGGCTGGCTAGTTAGCGCACGCTACTCGCTCTGAGCCTTGGGGTGGTTGTTTCCCTTGCTCTGCATGGGTAACGCTGCTTCGATGTGGTGGCTGTTGTCGTTATGTTGCTGGTTCGAGCCCAGGGAGGAGCGAGGAGAGGGACGGAAGCTATACTGTTACACTGGCAATACTAAAGTGACTATAAGAACATCCAATAGTCAAAGGTTAATGAAATACAAATGGTATAGAGGGAAATAGTCCTATAATTCCTATAATAACTACAACCTAAAACTTATTACCTGGGAATATTGAAGACTCATGTTAAAAGGAACCACCAGCTTTCATATGTTCTCATGTTCTGAGCAAGGAACTAGCTTTCTTACATAGCACATATTGCACTTTTACTTTCTTCTCCAACACTTTGTTTTTGCATTATTTAAACCAAATTGAACAGGTTTCATTATTTGGAGCACGCGCTCCAGCAGGCGTATCTCACTGATCATCCCTAAAGCCAACACCTCATTTGGCCACCTTTCCTTCCAGTTCTCTGCTGCCTGTGACTGGAACAAATTGGAGTTGGAGACTTTTATCTCCCTCACCAACTTCAAACATCTGCTATCTGAGCAGCTAACCGATCGCTGCAGCTGTACATAGTCCATCGGTAAATAGCCAACCCAATTTACCTACCTCATCCCCATACTGTTTATATTTCTTTACTTCTCTGCTCTTTTGCACACCAGTATCTCTACCTGCACATGACCATCTGATCATTTATCACTCCAGTGTTAATCTGCTAAATTGTAATTATTCTCCTACCTCCTCATGCCTTTTGCACACAATGTATATAGACTATTTTTTTTCTTTCTACTGTGTTATTGACTTGTTAATTGTTTACTCCATGTGTAACTCTGTGTTGTTGTCTGTTCACACTGCTATGCTTTATCTTGGCCAAGTCGCAGTTGTAAATGAGAACTTGTTCTCAACTAGCCTACCTGGTTAAATAAAGGTGAAATTGAAAAATCATAATCGGTCGACCTCTAGTAGAAGCTGTCGTATCAGAGCCTCATCCACTCTCCCTCACACTTCAACATGGACCAGAACACTCCAGGCCCTGTGAATACCTGTATTGGTTTCCCTGTGCTGCATCTCTGAAAACAACAGCTCAGCACAGAGGACATTGGAGATCTAATTTTTCCAATTGAGACAACCCCTATCCCTGTTAAGACTGATCTGCAGTCCTCTGTCTGGAGTAGATAAGTCTGTGCCATCCCCCAAAGCCCTCCCTGTGGCCAGTACCATGTAACCTACCCAGCCAGGCCCGCTCCTTGTACCCAGTCAACCCCCTTAGGGGACTTGTGGAAACACACCCAGCCAGGCCCTCTCCCTATAGCCAGTCAACCCCCTTAGGGGACTCGTGGAAACACACCCAGCCAGGCCCTCTCCCTATAGCCAGTCAACCCCCTCAGGGGATCCCTGGAAACATACTCAGACAGACCCTCTCTTTGCACCTTCTAACACACAAGTCTCTCATTTAAAATGACAAAACTGTCTATTTCTTGACAGATGAATAGTTCTGGACAGAAAATTCCCTTTTAATAAATGTAATTGGATGGTGCAAGTCAGAGAAAAACTTTAGGTACACTTCTGTATGACAAATAGTGTTTTGCCTGAGCCATTCTAGACATAACTGATCGATTACCCATGTCAACCTGATGACAGTCAAGATAAGTTGAAGCAGAGACTTTAAGGGAACAAATACCGCTTCAAAATACCTAACATTGAACCTGCAGGCAGAGTATTTACAGACTGACAGGAAAAGAGAATAGTTGTTTATTTTACAGAGTGTGTGAGTAATATGGGTTTACCCCCTGGCCCAGCTCAACCCTAAACCTAGCTTCATGTCCACGCCCCAGCTCAACCCTAAACCTAGCTTCATGTCCACACCCCAGCTCAACCCTAAACCTAGCTTCATGTCCACACCCTGGCCCAGCTCAACCCTAAACCTAGCTTCATGTCCACACCCCAGCTCAACCCTAAACCTAGCTTCATGTCCACACCCTGGTTCAACCCTAAACCTAGCTTCATGTCCACACCCCGGTTCAACCCCAAACCTAGCTTCATGTCCACACCCCAGCTCAACCCCAAACCTAGCTTCATGTCCACACCCCAGCTCAACCCCAAACCTAGCTTCATGTCCACACCCCAGCTCAACCCTAAACTTAGCTTCATGTCCACACCCCAACTCAACCCTAAACCTAGCTTCATGTCCACACCCCAGCTCAACCCTAAACCTAGCTTCATGTCCACACCCCAACTCAACCCTAAACCTAGCTTCATGTCCATACCCCAACTCAACCCTAAACCTAGCTTCATGTACACACCCCAACTCAACCCTAAACCTAGCAATAACCCTAACTTTCCTCAATTATCCCTTTCTCTTACAATGATGATTCATAAGCCACCTTAAACATTGACCAATGACAAGTAAGCTATTCAAAACAGGATTTATGATCATGTCTAGAGCATTGGAAAGAGTGTCTGGTTTTGTAGAGATTGACCTATATTTCCACAGTTAAGCACTGTTAATAACAATAATATAAAACCCTCTCTAAGCAGTCGGGGTGGGGGCGACACACCAAACAATGAAAATAATGTTTCTCGCCTTTGTTACCAAATGTAGGTCAATTATCTTGACGAATGGTGTTTGGCCAGTTATACTGGAATATAAAGTACTTGTATTGCATGTAGACTATTTAGGGAGATTATATTACATGTCTATTATGCAAACTAATATTTCCTCATTAATATTAAATCCAGATATAAGCATTGAGGAGACCAATCAATATGCCAGACGTATCATACCGATCTTGTCTAGATGAACAATAAAGAGGATTCTACAGTAAGGTAGCACTGTGAGGGAAACTAGGGCTATATATAGCTCTGGATTTATCCACACAATAGATTTATATTTTCCTTATAAAAGCTAACTAAGATAAACTGTAGCTTCACCAGGTCATTCATCTCTGTGCCTACATAACACAGCGTTGGTCGCTTCCTTTGTCTTCTCCAGCCACAACGCATTTCCATAACACATTTACTACAGAGATGACAGCTTTATTATGCTATCATATCTCGGTAATGCAGTTCCTTCCCGCTCCAGCCGAATATCCATCACACATAAACTCACCACTCTGGTCAGAGAGAGGACAAACAATTCAAAAGTAGGAGCGAGAGAGAACCCCTTATTGGCCTGTATGTATGCCACAAGGACTCATGTTTCAGTTATACTGTAGTGTATAACTGCAGCAGGAACACGACAGAAACCCATTGAGGGGGAAGGAGGACTAACATTGAGCTCCTAATGGATGCCAAGGCTCCAACCATAGCCCTATTCCAGCCCCTGCTATCTAGCTCCTGCAAACACCAAGCTCAACTAAGCCCGTTACCACGACAATCACACAGCAGATTCCATACACAAGGCTTCCACTGGCCTGAACAGTCACACATTCCAAATCCAACAATGCCTTAGAACCCAGCGGATTCCGCGCTGGAATACATTGAGACTGACGGACAACAGCCAACGAGATCAAAGGAGAAGGGCTCTGTTTGAGCAGTGTTCTGTGTTCTCTGTTGGACATACTGTACCTCATGTAATCTACATGCACTGAAAACACACCATATTTCCATCAACCCATCTCAATATAGATTCGATGGTAAAGTTAGTAGTGGGACAGTGGATGTCATGTTCATTTAGTGAAAAACAGCAGCAAATAGCCTACAAGAAGTGATGACTAACTATGTGTTCATTAGCCTACACGGTTTTCTGCTAATCGATGTGATTTTGTTTCACGCAATCTCTGTCTGTACATGAGGTTAATTCTCTGGCTGGGCAAATAAATTGGTGGTATAGCTCTGTATGCCCATCTATCACTGATCAGAAACATTTAGCATGCAATAATGTAGCCCTAAATCAAGCGTAAGCCTATTATTTTGCTCGATAGCGTAAAGGCAACTCCAAAAGCCTGCAGAGGTTGTGAAATATGAACATGAGATTCACATACTTTTGCAAATATAGGTTGCTATTATTTACTAATCGGATGAAAAAAGAATGGGCTTGCCTTGGGCTCTGTTTCGAAATATCCCTTTTTTACATGATAACGGTTACACACGTTTTTTACATGACAACGGTTACACACGTTTTTTCATGACAACGGTTACACACGTTTTTACATGACAACGGTTACACACGTTTTTACATGACAACGGTTACACACGTTTTTACATGACAACGGTTACACACGTTTTTACATGACAACGGTTACACACGTTTTTACATGACAACGGTTACACACGTTTTTAAATGACAACGGTTACACACGTTTTTACATGACAACGGTTACACACGTTTTTACATGACAACGGTTACACACGTTTTTACATGACAACGGTTACACACGTTTTTACATGACAACGGTTACACACGTTTTTACATGACAACGGTTACACACGTTTTTACATGACAACGGTTACACACGTTTTTACATGACAACGGTTACACACGTTTTTACATGACAACGGTTACACACGTTTTTACATGACAACGGTTACACACGTTTTTACATGACAACGGTTACACACGTTTTTACATGACAACGGTTACACACGTTTTTACATGACAACGGTTACACACGTTTTTACATGACAACGGTTACACACGTTTTTACATGACAACGGTTACACACGTTTTTACATGACAACGGTTACACACGTTTTTACATGACAACGGTTACACACGTTTTTACATGACAACGGTTACACACGTTTTTATATGACAACGGTTACACACGTTTTTATATGACAACGGTTACACACGTTTTTATATGACAACGGTTACACACGTTTTTACATGACAACGGTTACACACGTTTTTACATGACAACGGTTACACACGTTTTTACATGACAACGGTTACACACGTTTTTACATGACAACGGTTACACACGTTTTTATATGACAACGGTTACACACATTTTTATATGACAACGGTTACACACGTTTTTACATGACAACGGTTACACACGTTTTTACATGACAACGGTTACACGTTGTTGTGAAGGAAGTTGTGGGGAAAATATTAGCAGTATTTTATTCTGTTATATTTCATTATATTCTTACTACAAAATATGTGTGTGTGTTGACTGTGATCCAGTCGGTGTGTCTTGTCTATTTATTGAACAAAATAATAACTATTGATTTCATTCTATTTGGATGTAACAAACTCAAAATATGGCATTCTATTGTTATGAAAATACATTTTATTAGTCTTGTGTTTCTTAGGACCTGCCTAAACAAATTCATGGTGTATACAGTATTCAATGGATTTATTAAAATAGATGCCCACCCACATCTGCACACCACAAACACCACTATAACCACCACCACAGAGGTATAAAAGGTATATGCAGGCAAGAATGTGGTAAAAATGGGCCTGTTTGTAAGAGATTCATATAAACCTTGCCCAATTTTTTTTTTTACAGACAAAATACCGTAAATCCTATGTGAAAGCAGTATATGAGACTATTGTGTAACATTACCAAGCCACCGATATCCATTAACTGGATCAAAGCACACAGACAGGCCATGATAAGATGGATTTTATATCCTGTGGTAGACAGGCATATAGGATTTTGGTTCAAATCAGACCCAAGTCCCATTTCTGTCAGCCCCCGGAAATCCCTTCCTGTTTCTCCAACGCGAAAGGAAATTGAGCAACACGCACACCGCCCAGTCTAAAACAAGCATTGTAATTGCTGAGATACTGATCTGGTATATCACGTAATGTCCTATTTTATTAACAGAATAACAGATCTAATCATTCATTAATACAAATACAGCACTGTGAAGTCATTTGATCTATTTTAGACCTGCCCATACCTCAACATTACCCTGGTCTGTGTCCACACACTGCCAAGCTATGGCTATTGAAGTGCACCCTCAGTGTTTTTCTGTGAAGCAGTGGTCCCCACCCAGTGTTGCAAACAGAGGTCTGGGTGAGGTGGGTGCTGGGAGATACACCATATACCCAAAAGTATGTGGACACCACTTCAAATTAGTGGATTTGGCTATTTCAGCTACACCCGTTGCTTATAGGTGTATACATATCAAGCACACAGCCATGCAATCTCCATAGACAAACATTGGCAGCAGAATGGCCTTACTGAAGAGCTGTGACTTTCAACGTGGCACCGTCATACGATGCCACCTTTCCAACAAGTCTTTAGTCAAATTTCTGCCCTGCTACAGCTGCCTCGATCAACTGTAAGTGCTGTTATTGTGAAGTGGAAATGTCTTGGAGTAACAACGGCTCAGACGCAAAGTGGTAGGCCACACAAGCTCACAGAACGGGACCCGCCGAGTGCTGAAGCGCTTAGTGTGTAAAAATCGTCTGTCCTCAGTTGCAACACTCACTACCGAGGTATAAACTGCCTCTGTAAGCAACGTCAGCACAAAAGCTGTTCGTCGGGAGCTTCATGAAATGGGTTTCCATGGCCGAGCAGCCGCACACAAGCCTAAGATCACCATGCACAATGCCAAGTGTCGGCTGGAGTGGTGTAAAGCTCGCCGCCACTGGACTCTGGAGCAGTGAAAACGTGTTTTCTGGAGTGATGAATCACGCTTCATCATCTGGCAGTCCAACGGACAAATCTGGGTTTGGCGGATGCCTGAAGAACGCTACCTGCCCCAATGCATAGTGCCAACTGTAAAGTTTGGTGGAGGAGGAACAACAATGGTCTGGGGCTGTTTTCATGGTTCGGGCTAGTCCCCTTAGTTCCAGTGAAGGGAAATCTTAACGCTACAGCATACAATGATATTCTAGATGATTCTGTACTTCCAACTTCATGGCAACAGTTTGGTGAAGGCACTTTCCTGTTTCAGCATGACAATGCCCACTGTGCACAAAGTGAGGTCCATACAGAAATGGTTTGTTGAGATCGGTGAGGAAGAATTTCACTGGCCTGTACAGAGCCCTGACCTCTGTTCCAACAGCTAGTGGAAAACCTTCCCAGAAGAGTGGAGGCTGTTATAGCAGCAAAAGGGGGGAACCATCTCCATATTATTGCCCACAATTTTAGAATGAGATGTTCGAGAACACATTGAACTGACCCTAGATCAGTTCTCTACCCAGATCCCAACCTAAAAGCCCTCCTCGCTCCTCAGGCAGAGGGGAATCCAATCAGAGCACTCTGGTCTAAGGTCAGCTTTTTCCCAATCATTAAAGTTCAACATTCCTAGGTCATCATATGTGCTTCAAAGAGAAGTTGCACTCTAATGAACGGGTCTTGGATCAGAGCCCCCTCTGCCGAGATCCTACATTAAACCACTGGGGGCTACACTTAAATATCTCCTGCACCTGGAGAACTACTGCAACACTGGCTGAAACATCATTGTACTTCAGACTCCCAAGTACTATGTCTGGCCCCTTAGAGTTCCTTTCTACAACACTAGTACATCATATTCACATGACTCAGCTCAAGGGTGAACTTGTTTTGTTCCTCTTCTCTGAGTGTCCTAGAGAAGTGATCCATTGTGCTCTGCCATCCATCTTGCTGGCCATGTCTCCATTTGAAGTACCTTTTTACTTTTCTTCAGCATTTGATGCAGGGGTAGAGTGTGTATCAAAGACAGAGAAGGTGTTCACCTTGATACGGTAGAAACTAGAGTAATATTAGTCTGGTTAGGATCATCATGATACAGTAGAAACTAGAGCAATATTAGTCTGGTTAGGATCATGATACAGTAGAAACTAGAGCAATATTAGTCTGGTTAGGATCATCATGATACAGTAGAAACTAGAGCAATATTAGTCTGGTTAGGATCATCACGATACAGTAGAAACTAGAGCAATATTAGTCTGGTTAGGATCATCATGATACGGTAGAAACTAGAGTAATATTAGTCTGGTTAGGATCATCACGATACAGTAGAAACTAGAGCAATATTAGTCTGGTTAGGATCATCACGATACAGTAGAAACTAGAGCAATATTAGTCTGGTTAGGATCATCACGATACAGTAGAAACTAGAGCAATATTAGTCTGGTTAGGATCATCACGATACAGTAGAAACTAGAGCAATATTAGTCTGGTTAGGATCATCATGGTACAGTAGAAACTAGAGTAATATTAGTCTGGTTAGGATCATCATTGATACAGTAGAAACTAGAGTAATATTAGTCTGGTTAGGATCATCATGATACAGTAGAAACTAGAGTAATATTAGTCTGGTTAGGATCATCATGATACAGTAGAAACTAGAGCAATATTAGTCTGGTTAGGATCATCATGATACGGTAGAAACTAGAGCAATATTAGTCTGGTTAGGATCATCATGATACAGTTAGAAACTAGAGCAATATTAGTCTGGTTAGGATCATCATGATACAGTAGAAACTAGAGCAATATTAGTCTGGTTAGGATCATCATGATACAGTAGAAACTAGAGCAATATTAGTCTGGTTAGGATCATGATACAGTAGAAACTAGAGCAATATTAGTCTGGTTATGATCATCATGATACAGTAGAAACTAGAGTAATATTAGTCTGGTTAGGATCATCATGATACAGTAGAAACTAGAGTAATATTAGTCTGGTTAGGATCATCATGATACGGTAGAAACTAGAGTAATATTAGTCTGGTTAGGATCATCATGATACAGTAGAAACTAGAGCAATATTAGTCTGGTTATGATCATCATGATACAGTAGAAACTAGAGTAATATTAGTCTGGTTAGGATCATCATGATACAGTAGAAACTAGAGTAATATTAGTCTGGTTAGGATCATCATGGTACGGTAGAAACTAGAGTAATATTAGTCTGGTTAGGATCATCATGGTACGGTAGAAACTAGAGCAATATTAGTCTGGTTAGGATCATCATGATACGGTAGAAACTAGAGCAATATTAGTCTGGTTAGGATCATCATGATACAGTAGAAACTATAGTAATATTAGTCTTGTTAGAATGATATGAGTCAAAGGAGGGCAGGATTTGGGGTTTCAGGCTTTTCCACTCAAACAATATGGCTGACCTGTTTAAAAGAAAAGCCAATTGGATTACAGCAAAGTGGGACCACAGACTCAATACGCTCACTAACAAAACAATTACAACTGTTCTTCACAACAATATAAAACAAGATTGAAGCCAGTTTTGTTTTACCATGACTTCTCGCTCTGTCAACATTTAATTTGTTTTCTCTGCTTACTTTGGGACACAGCCTTTTTAGCCACCTCTACGCAGATCAATTGAGTTATTTAAATCATTAATCTGTGTGTGTCATAGGAAGGACACCTGCCAAACCAAAGCAATGAGGTGATTAATGTGCTTCTGCCTCAGGAGAGAATTATGACTGAGCAGTGTACAGGGACTCACTATACCATGAGGATGAATTAGATCATTATACTGGTGACTGGAAACAACCAATATTAAAGAGCTCATTTCTCCTTCATTTGGTTGTTTTAATGTTAAGTGTGTTCCAATTTAAAATGCACTTCAAATAAAGATTTGATTTGACGCATTCTCTTGATTTGATTGATTAAGGACAGAGTAGTAGAACAATAGTATTGTGCTCATACCTCATTGACAACTATGGTCGAGACTGAGAGAAAGCAACATTATTCACCATTATAAACTGGGTGGTTCGAGCCCTGAATGCTGATTGGCTGACAGCCGTGGTATATCAGACCGTATGCCACGGGTATGTCAAAACATTTATTTTTACTGCTCTAATTACGTTGGTAACCAGTTTATAATAGCAATAAGGCACCTCGGGGGTTTATGGTATATGGCCAATTTACCACGGCTAAGGGCTGTCTCCAGGCACTCCGCGTTGCTTTGTGAAAAGAGCAGCCCTTGGTCATGGTATATTATCCATATATCACATCCCCTCATGCCTTATTGCTTAATTACTGCATGTTAGTTCCTCCAATATTAAAAACGTATATATATATATATATATATATATATCTTATCTTTTATGATCGAAACAACGTTTATGTATGAAAAGTATGCGTAAGAAAACACTATGCACACGCTACACACACAGTTCCTCATTGTGTATTGCATAAATGTTACACTTCTGACTTCTGGAGCACATCAGTCGATATACTGTCTCCCAGACAGTGAAATAGGTGCATGACAGTGAAGTTGGCCCACTGTGGAATTCAAGTGGAATTCAAATCTAATTCAAAGCACTCACTGGGAAACCCAACATAGTCGCATAAGATAATTGGAAAACGACATCCAATTCCATTCATGCATGGATGGTGAACAAGTCCAGTCTAAACACGCCTTGTATTTCCCTAAAGGAAGGTCAGTGTGGAGCCACAGTGTTCTGGGGACTCAATCAAATCGCTGCAGAGTTTGTCTTTATTTACAGAATTCGTTTTAAAGGCAATGAGCTTTGAGCCTGGAGTGTGTACTTTAAAAAAAGTTTATTCGGTTTGTTTTGAACTTTGATTTCATTTGATTCCTTTAACTTTAAATAACTGTTTAAACTGACCATTTTCAAAAGAACTTGCAGCAGTCTCCATAATGAATGAGTGAAGGCAGTTCAGGCGTTTTTAATGAGATGCTGCCGCCATTAAAACAAGTCAATTCATAAATGAGAAATGTCCCATTTTGTGCTGCTCATTTTTTTAATCAATAAAGCTTTCCAATCAAGTGGAAAATGGAGATGAATAAATGTCTATAATTTATATGCAGAAGCATAATTCTCTCCAGACTCTAGAAAGAGCCAATCACATAGAAATATAATCTATAGATCATATTTCTATGGCCAGTCACAAATCGTTCTATATGAGCAAAGAATGAAATATTATAACTCGAGTATTGAGTCTGAATTAACAGCGCTGTGTGATGTCAATCTTTTTAAAACTTTTAAGAAAATGTTGAAACAAATCACTCAGAGATATAGGTACTGCTGACTAACACGAGCCACATCTTTCCAATCAGGAAAAAACAGATTCAAGCACACAGAAATAGGCCTTCATGACCAAAAAGTCTCAATACAAACTGATCTGATTCCATTTTCTCTGGGCTGAGTGACAAAATACTTTTCAGTGAGAAAGTGGTTTAATACAGGTGCTCATATTGGCAGCCGGCCAGACACTATCGAGCATCACTCTTTTACTATCAATCGTTTCAGGACGAGTCTCTCACCAGTCGACGTGACCAATTAATTAGCCTAAGCATCTTCATTATAGAGCATTGATCGCCAAACTGTTCAGCAGCCCGTAATTAATATCAGTTTATGAAATAACACTTAATCAAGCTCAGCCAATTAAACCGCTATCCTTCTAATGAGAATGCCAAAACTACAGTATAGTAAAACCCTCAACAGCCTGCAAGTCCAGACAAGTATAATGGAGCTATGTGGTGTATTGCACCGTCAAAAACAGCATCCATTTACTGGTCTATGAAGTCCACCTTAATATGGAAGACATTAATGCTGTTACATAAAGGTAGAGAACCATAACTAGCCGGTATTACTATGGATTCACTTGAGTTGAAACTTCTTCACAGGGTGCTTAAGCTTCCTCCTGCTTTGAGAATCAATGTGTTCTGACAGCTGAGTAGGGTGCTGCTGTCAGACAGACTTGTGTGATGCTGATGCTTCTTCTCCTAGAGAGCAGCAGGTAGAGCCAGCAGCATCAGAATCCCCACAGGAAGTAGGAAGGAGCCTCAGGTAAAAGGTCACTACAACCCCTGGGAGATGCCTGGAAATGTCTGTTTGTAGAGGGCAGGTGGATTGACGTCTCCGTGGTCAGGACAGACCACGACGCAAACGAGGGGTTTAATTTGACAGTGATGCGCTAACCAAGCAGCATGGGATTGCCCTGGCCACCGCTTCAGGTTCACTTGAGCCTTAGAGTACTGCTAATGATTATAAAGAGAGGAGAAACAGGGATCCAGCAGCAGGTGCCATCCTCAGCACAAGACAAAGCAGAGCACTGATTCCATGTGACAGTGAGGGCTGTACGAACAGTGGCAGCATACAATATCTGTAAATAAATGTAGAGTCCAGTGCTTGTCTGAGTTTTCTGCTGTTATCAATAACTCCTTGTAGCCTAATTGTCTGATCAATTGGCCATAGAGCCAGCTCACTAAACTAAGTTTATTCGGAACCAGTTGCTGATTAAAAAAGGTAAAAACTAGACTTAGCCAGGCTTAGGCTGGGTTTCTGTATAAGCACTGCTGATGTAAAAAGGGCTTTGTAAATACATTTGATTGATTGACTGATTGATTGATTGACACAAGTGTGGTCCATGTGGACTCCAGCAAAGCAGTCCTGGCTGCATCAGAGTCATGCGTGGCTTGCATCAACAAAGTGAAATTCGGCAGCTTTAGAGAGGGGAGCATTTAACGTGGTTAGGTTTGAAATTGGAGAAGCAGCACTCTGTCTATTAGTGTGTATAGAGTGCAGGACTGTTACAGATATCAGCTATCACAGCATGGTGCTGCAAAGCTCCATGTCTAGAGCAGAAAAAAAACTCTTCATTATCATTTACTCTTTTTGCATTTGTCCTGCAGGCTGTTTTAACTTCTGCTATAAAGCCTTGTTCTTGGGGTTAAAGAGGACATTCTCATTGGGTGAATACAGTTCAGGGAACATCTTCTAATTCAAGCTCTTGCCTCAAGCAGAACTTTTATCATCACGGGCCAGCTCTGCTTCAGTCAAACAATGGGGAAGAGAGACACTTAAAACTCAACGTTTTGCTCTATTAAAATGTTGCGCAACACAATAACCCACAGTGACCTAGAATGGCCAGATCTGCTCACACACCAGTGTGCTGCACATTACAAACCTTGCAAAAAGGAAGATGCTCCCTTAATGTATTTTTAAGGTCTTTAAAAAACAACCTGTATTCAACATAGCCTATAGCTATTTAAACATTACATGTGACCCTTCTACAAATTAACCCCCTTTTCACTACAACGTTGTTTATTTTAACTCTGGCTGTTTACTCATGTGTAAATACTGAGTATTTAAAAATATATATTTTTAAATAAGCACGTGTGTAGCTCTTCTTAGAACGTGTCTGAAATCAGTCATGAAAAATCGCTTTAATGACACCTGCCATAGTTAGACAAATAAGAAAAGCAAAAACACAACGTAGCCTATTCCAGCAGAATCCATTCAGCAAGAAATCCCGGCATAACAAAAACAGTGAGTATATTAACGCAGCGCTGTCAAAAACAGCAGACATTGTGTTCAGTTTAATCGAACCAGCAATTCAATGAAACAAAAATGCCATAACATCGTTAGTTATAGGCTAACTCATAGGAAAACTTAAAAGTCTGCACAAAAAGTGGCCTATGCATTCCCCCTTTTCCTAATAGGCTACAGAGAAAAGAGAAAGAAAACATTAACCCACCGAATGAAGTGAAAGAGTCCTTGTTTTGTACGGTCTCCTTGTCGCCCAGCTCTCTCTCGTTCCCGCACGGTTCTGTTCTGTCTCTATTCACAAACGCGGACGGCGCGCACCGCTTCTTGAAAAGTTTAGTGACGTCAACCCAAGTATTTAAAAATCCGCTATTCCGCTGCAATTGAACAGCTTTCCATTTAAATTGATCACGCACATAACATTATATCATGAAAAAGTCGCTTGGGATTAAAACTGAAACTGATCATATGCTTTGATATTAGAAGATAGTCTATTGCAGTCAAATATCTCTTTCTCTGGCAAAAATAACTTTTGTGATTTCAAAAAACATGGGAAGACTTCTAGCCTTTCTAAATAACTTGAGACAGAGCAGTAGATTACAGCATTGCACAGCCCCAGCAGAGAAACAGTTGACATGATTGTTTATCATGGGCAGTGGCGACGATTCAGCGCAGGTACAGCCCCATCTGTTTTATGCCCCACCTCTTTAGCTAAAACAATATTTATATATATTTTTGTTGTCGCCTGTTTTGCATGTTATTTTGGCATTAATACTAGTCACATATCAGTTTACAAACAATGTAAAAAATATATATATAACTGAGGTAATAAAGCCACATACAAACATGGCCTATTTTTTACTTTCTTGAGTAAGGCAGCTCCAAAATGCAGGTGTTTCAGTCTAGCTCAGTGCTTTCTGTGGTGGTGGGAGGGGCAGCCAGCAGAACATACAGAGCATAGGGTTGGTAATGTTCTCTAGCTGCGCCGTGATTGGCTCAGTGTTCTGTCATTCATGGGGACACCACATCACCGAAAAATCTACAGGGTGAGCTCTAAAAATTCAAGCCCCTTTGGTGATGCCATAGATTTACATTAGAAATGCCCATCCAAGAAGGCTCAAGGTCACGCATAAAATGACGTCAAATCATGTTATATCCACCGTAGCTTTGATTGTAATGATCAAATAGCAAGTTAGACAATCGGTCATCATCAGGAATCAAGTCGACAATCTACTGGCAAATCCTTTTCAATTATTGTCATATGAAGAGAAATGATAGATAAAACATATCGGTGCTCATCGGTCATTGGACATAAACATTACACAACAAGTTGGAAATCGCAAATTCAACAAACAAAAAAATAATACGTTTTGAACGTTCATCCAACTCGGAATTTCAAGTTGGGAACTCGGGCTCTTTCTAGAGCTCCGACCTCAAGATCACTGACGTCATGATTCAACCTTGTTTTTTTCAGAGTTCCCAGTTGTCTTGAAAGCACCATAAATCCAGAGATGACATAAATCCAGTTTGATGACCAAATTTGCCCACAGGAAGGACCACCGTGCCACTTTGCTGTTCAAGTGAGCATAGCACAACAAAAATGTATTGTATGCTGCTGCATAAATGATGTAATATGACAGGGAGATATGTATACTGTAGCTAAGAAAGTAATACTAAGTGTGTGTTGTGTAGTAAGCTGTTAGTAGCCCATGTGCCTCACCCTAATAATTGTGTCCTTTTCCCCCTCATAACATAGCCTACTGTTCTGACTTGGTGGTAGCCTGTTTTAGAGAAATGTCCTCATCGAATATTGTACAAGCTTTCACTGTCTGCTTATATGCCCCTTTTATTTATCCTATGGCTCTGACTTGGTGTACAGGGAGAATACTGTAAGAACGGCCCTTGTTCTGAATTCTGTCGCTGTACATTTCAAAAGTGTTGAACAGATAGTTATATTGACTACGTTCGTCCTAGCTCGTTCATTAATGTCTTTATCTAAATTAGGGATTGCCTCTTATCCACTCATCATTCCCTTATGCCATAGTTTGTACATCTCAATTGTCAGTAGAAACCACATTTGTTTAAGCAAGTCAGCCATATCCGCTATGTTTTTTTTAAAGGCAATAAATGAGGCTGAATGAACTGTTTCACTGCCAGACAAGGTTCCGCTGAAAGACAGGTGTAGCGGTGGTAAGGTGTTGGGACTGCTGTTGGGACAGCTTCATATAGGTCCTAATAGTTTTTGGGCACCGTTTGTTACTGTTATTGTTCAATTAATTGTTTAGTGTTGTGTTGTGTAGTGGTTTTGCTGGCATGCCCCCCACCCCAAAAAAAGTGTTTTGCCCCACCAAGATTGACATGCTAACATTGCCACTGATGATGGAGGGTACATATTAGCATAATAGGCTATTACAAATATGCATAAGCATAGTGCTTAAGTTTTTCCTTCGCTCTAGTTAGACTAGCCTATATCAATGAATGTCTGAACTATTTTGGGAATAGGAGTGTAACTATCTAAATATACACACTTTTCAAAGTAGTCACATTCTAACTGAAAACTGGGACAGAGGAGAGAGGAGGGGTGATGACAGGTGAGGTGACATGGTGGAATTGAAAAGCTCCTCTATGTTTTCATGTTGTCTGTTTCCCTCTAGTGATTCACTTAATCATAACAGAGTACCTCAGCTTGAGAGAGCATTGTGCTATAACCCCCCTTGGGAAAGATCATGTGTCAGGCTGCTTGCTGAGAAAGTCCACTGTCACGGTCATAGGCTGGTTTATTTTGAACATCTTGGGATTTATATTTTACCTCGGCCTGGCAATCATTACACTCAGTAGAGAGAGAGGTTTTGAATACTGTGCCTCTTTGAGAACATGAATCTGTTCTGCTTCAATGTGGCTATAACAACTGAACATATTTGAATGTAATTCACTGAAAAAGACATGCATTCTCTTTTCCTATCGTCCTATGTCTGATTATGTCTGGAAACTGCCCATAGCAGATCAAACCCAAAACCAGCTCATGTAGTTGTACGGAAACAACTGATGACAGCAATTTTCATGGCAATTTTGCCTGTCTGAAAGGGCTCCCCATTCAGATCGATGGCTGATTGTGTGTCAATGCATCATCATTAGAATCTCCATCAGACGATGAATAGGAAATGGGCTGCACGATGAACACATCACCAAACAAGGAACAGATGGACCCATTGACCCACATAGCATAACGCAACATGGCACGCACTGAAGTGAGAGTGGTGCCTGTATTATTACATACAACGGTGTATTCTGTAACGCCTTGAGCAATATTTCAAAGAGGATATCATTATGCATACACTACAATAAAGTGGATTGAAATGAACTGCATCATTGGTGTTGAGCAAAACCTGCAACAGAAAGTTGAGAAGTGTCGAGGTAAGTAAGACAAATGAATTATATTTTAATGGAACATAAATATAGGACTTTGAAAGGTTAAAATCACAGTTAAATTCACAGGTGGCACCTTAATTGGGGAGGACGTGCGCGTGATAACGGCTGGAGTGGAATAGGTGGAATGGTATCAAATACATCAAACACGTGGTTACCATGGTTACCATGTGTTTGATTCATTTCCATTCACTCTGTTATTATGTGCCATTCTCCCCTCAGCAGCCCCCACTGGTTAAAATGTTGAGAAGAAGTCAGGAGTTGGCTGGAATACCTGTTGGGATTGTATTAAGGAAGAAATTAAATGTCTGCATAGTCAATATTCACTACTTCATCATAAAAACTGATTTATTGTCAATGTCTTTCAAAGTACACTTAAATCATATTAGAGCTAAGGCTTTTTATGGCATGACCTGTAGAGCATGGAAAATGCAGCAATGAGAGGACAATTTAACTAATGCACTGTCACACCCTGGTCAAAGTATTTTGTGTTTATCTTTATTTATTTGGTCAGGCCAGGGTGTGGCATGGGTTTTTGTATGTGGTGTGTATGTGTGGGGATTGTAGCTAGTGGGGTGTTCTAGCTAAGTCTATGGCTGTCTGAAGTGGTTCTCAATCAGAGGCAGGTGTTTATCGTTGTCTCTGATTGGGAACCATATTTAGGCAGCCATATTCTTTGAGTTTGTCGTGGGTGATTGTCCTTAGTGTCCTGATGTCATTGTTCTGTGTTAGGATACACAAGTATAGGCTGTTTCGGGTTTTGTTAAGTTTATTGTTTTGGTAGTGTTTGTGTTCAGTGTGTTAATTCATTAAACATGGATTGCAATAGACACGCCGCATTTTGGTCCGACTCTCCTTCTCATACAGAAAACTGTTACAGAATCACCCACCACAAAGGGACCAAGCAGCGTGTCAACAGGCAAGAACAGCCCAAAGTGGAGTACAGTATGGACTATACTTCTTGGGAGGAGATAGACAGGTGGGCGGTCGACCCAGGGAGAGTGCCGGAGCCCGCCTGGGATTCGATGGAGCAGTGCGCGGAAGGATATAGGAGAATGGAGTTTGCGAAGCAAGCAAGGCGGCGCGGATGGAGGCCCCATAGTCAGCCCCAAAAATTTCTTGGGGGGGGGCTCAGGGAGAGTGTGGCAGAGTCAGGAGCCAGACCTGAGCCAACTCTCCCTGTTTATCGTGAGGAGCCAAGGAGGAGACCAGAGCCGGTGTTGGAGGTGAGCGAAACAGAGACTGTGAAGGAGTTAATGGGGAAATTGGAGGAGAGAGAAATGAGGGAGTTGCTGTGTTGGTGTTTTAAACATGGAATTCGCCCGACGGAGCGTGTCGGGGATTTGATGGCACCTGGGTCAGCGCTCCATACTCGTCCTGAGGTGCGTGTTAGTCGGCTGGTTAAGATGGTGCCAGTCTCACGTACCAGGCCTCCTGTGCACCTCCCTAGCCTTGCACGTCCTGTGCCAGCACCGCTCTCAAGATCTCCAGTACGCCTTCACGGTCTAACCCATCCTGTGCCACCTCCACACCCCAGCCCTCCGGTAGCAGCTCCCCGCACCAGGCTTCCTGTGCGTGTCCTCGGCCCAGTACCACCAGTGCCAGCACCACGCATCAGGCCTATAGTGCGCCTCGCCTGTCCAGCGCTGTCGGAGCCCTCCTCCTCTCCAGCGCTGTCGGAGTCTCCCGCCTGTTTAGCGCTGTTAGAGCCTTCCTTCTCTACAGCGCTGCCGGAGTCTCCCGCCTGTTCAGAGCTGCCAGTTAGCATAGAGCTGCCAGTTAGCAGAGAGCTGCCAGTTAGCAGAGAGCTGCCAGTTAGCAGAGAGCTGCCAGTCTGCAAGGAGCTGCCAGTCTGCAAGGAGCTGCCAGTCTGCATAGAGCTGCCAGTCTGTAAGGAGCTGCCAGTCTGCAAGGAGCCGCCAGAGCTGCCTGTCTGCAGGATGCCGCCAAAGCTGCCAGTCTGCAAGGAGCCGCCAGAGCTGCCAGTCTGCAAGGAGCCGCCAGAGCTGCCAGTCTGCAAGGAGCCGCCAGAGCTGCCAGTCTGCAAGGAGCCGCCAGAGCTGCCAGTTAGCATGGAGCAGCCAGGGCCGCCAGTCAGCATGGAGCAGCCAGGGCCGCCAGTCAGCATGGAGCAGCCAGGGCCGCCAGTCAGCATGGAGCAGCCAGTCAGCATGGAGCAGCCAGTCAGCATGGAGCAGCCAGTCAGCATGGAGCAGCCAGTCAGCATGGAGCAGCCAGTCAGCATGGAGCAGCCAGTCAGCATGGAGCAGCCAGTCAGCATGGAGCAGCCAGTCAGCATGGAGCAGCCAGTCAGCATGGAGCAGCCAGAGCTGCCAGTCAGCATGGAGCAGCCAGTCAGCATGGAGCAGCCAGAGCAGCCAGTCAGCATGGAGCAGCCAGTCAGCATGGAGCAGCCAGAGCTGCCAGTCATCATGGAGCAGCCAGTCAGCATGGAGCAGCCAGATCTGCCAGTCGACCAGACTCTTCCAGATCTGCCAGTCGACCAGACTCTTCCAGATCTGCCAGTCGACCAGACTCTTCCAGATCTGCCAGTCGACCAGACTCTTCCAGATCTGCCAGTCGACCAGACTCTTCCAGATCTGCCAGTCGACCAGACTCTTCCAGATCTGCCAGTCGACCAGACTCTTCCAGATCTGCCAGTCGACCAGACTCTTCCAGATCCGCCAGTCGACCAGACTCTTCCAGATCCGCCAGTCGACCAGACTCTTCCAGATCTGCCAGTCGACCAGACTCTTCCAGATCTGCCAGTCGACCAGACTCTTCCAGATCTGCCAGTCGACCAGACTCTTCCAGATCTGCCAGTCGACCAGACTCTTCCAGATCTGCCAGTCGACCAGACTCTTCCAGATCTGCCAGTCGACCAGACTCTTCCAGATCTGCCAGTCGACCAGACTCTTCCAGATCTGCCAGTCGACCAGACTCTTCCAGATCTGCCAGTCGACCAGACTCTTCCAGATCTGCCAGTCGACCAGACTCTTCCAGATCTGCCAGTCGACCAGACTCTTCCAGATCTGCCAGTCGACCAGACTCTTCCAGATCTGCCAGTCGACCAGACTCTTCCAGATCTGCCAGTCGACCAGACTCTTCCAGATCTGCCAGTCGACCAGACTCTTCCAGATCTGCCAGTCGACCAGACTCTTCCAGATCTGCCAGTCGACCAGACTCTTCCAGATCTGCCAGTCAGCCAGGATCTGCCAGTCAGCCAGGATCTGCCGAAACCACCAGCCAGCCAGGTAGATTCATCAACCTGCCTGAGCTTCCTCTCACTCCTGAGCTTCTTCTCACTCCTGAGCTTCCCCTCAGTCCCGAGCTGCCTCAGTCCCGAGCTGCCCCTCAGTCCCGATCTGCTCCTCAGTCCAGTGGGGTTCTGGGTGAGGACTACTAGGCCATGGTCGGCGGCGAGGGTGGACTATCCAGGGACGCGAGGAGAAGGGACTAAGACATTGATTGAGTGGGGTCCACGTCCCGCACCGGAGCCGCCACCATGGACAGACGCCCACCCGGACCCTCCCTATTGTTTTGAGGTGCGTTCGGGAGTCCGCACCTTAGGGGGGGGGGTTCTGTCACACCCTGGTCAAAGTATTTTGTGTTTATCTTTATTTATTTGGTCAGGCCAGGGTGTGGCATGGGTTTTTGTATGTGGTGTGTATGTGTGGGGATTGTAGCTAGTGGGGTGTTCTAGCTAAGTCTATGGCTGTCTGAAGTGGTTCTCAATCAGAGGCAGGTGTTTATCGTTGTCTCTGATTGGGAACCATATTTAGGCAGCCATATTCTTTGAGTTTGTCGTGGGTGATTGTCCTTAGTGTCCTGATGTCATTGTTCTGTGTTAGGATACACAAGTATAGGCTGTTTCGGGTTTTGTTAAGTTTATTGTTTTGGTAGTGTTTGTGTTCAGTGTGTTAATTCATTAAACATGGATTGCAATAGACACGCCGCATTTTGGTCCGACTCTCCTTCTCATACAGAAAACCGTTACATGCACACAGATATATGATTCAGTATGTACTAGAATTCTTATGACTGCGTGAAAAACCAATCAGTGTCCAACTGTTCTGATACACATTACCAGTCAAACGTTTGAACACGCCTACTTATTTCATGGTTTTTCTTTATTTTTACTATTTTTTACAGAAATAATAGTGTAGAATAATAGTGAAGACATCAAAAAAAGGAAATAACCCATGTGGAATCATTTAGTAACCAAAAAAAGTGTTAAACAAATACACATATATTTTATATTTAAGATTCTTCAAAGTAGCCACCCTTTGCCTTGATGACAGCTTTGCACACTCTTATTCTCTCAACCAGATTAATGAGGTAGTCACCTGGAATGCATTTAAATTAACATGTGTGCCTTGTTAAAAGTACATTTGTGGAATTTCTTTCCTTAATGTGTTTGAGCAAATCAGTTGTGTTGTGACAGGTAGGGTTGGCAAACAGAAGATAGCCCTATTTGGGAAAAGACCAAGTCCATATTATGGAAAGAACAGCTCAAATAAACAAAGAGAAGCGACAGTCCATCATTACTTTAAGACATGAAGGTCAGTCAATCTGGAAAATGTCAAGAACTGTTAAAGTTTCTTCAAGTACAGTCACAAAAACCATCAAGCGCTATGATGAAACTGGCTCTCATGAGGCCAGCACAGGAAAGGCAGACGCATAGTTACCTCTGCTGCAGGGGATAAGTTCATTAGAGTTAACTGCACCTCAGAAATCCGCAATTAACTACACCTCAGATTGCAGCCCAAATAAATGCTTCACAGAGTTCAAGTAACAGACACATCTCAACATCAACTGTTCAAAGGAGACTGCTTGAATCAGGCCTTCATGGTTGAATTGCTGCAAAGGACACAATAAAAAGAAGAGACTTGCTTGGGCCAAGAAACACAAGCAATGGATATTAGACCGGTGGAAATCTGTCCTTTGGTCTGATGAGTCCAAATTTGAGATTTTTGGTTCCAACCGCCGTGTTTCTGTGAGACGCAGAGTAGATGAACGGATGATCTCCACATGTGTGTTTCCCACCATGAAGCATGGAGGAGGTGTGATGGTGAGGGGGTGCTTTGCTGGTGACACTGTCAGTGATTTATTTAGAATTCAAGGCACACTTAACCAGTATGGCTACCACAGCATTCTGCAGCGATACACCATTCCATCTGGTTTGCGCTTAGTGGGACTATCATTTGGTTTTCAACAGGACAATGACTCAAAACACACCTCCAGGCTGTGTAAGGGCTATTTGACCAAGAAGGAGAGTGATGGAGTGCTGCATCAGATGACCTGGTCTCCACAACCACCCGATTGTGGAGCATTCCAGGTGACTGCCTCATGAAGCTGGTTGAGAGAATGCCAAGAGTGTGCAAAGCTGTCATCAAAGCAAAGGGTGGCTACTTTGAAGAATCTAAAATCTAAAATATATATCCATTTGATTAACACTTTTTTGGTTACTACATGATTCCATATGTGTTATTTCATAGTTGAGATGTCTTCACTATTATTCTACAATGTAGACAATAATGAAACATAAAGACTAACCCTTGAATCAGTAGGTGTGTCCAAACTTTTAACTGGTACTCTATATAACTCATATCCGCTACTATGGAACAATTTGATTTGTCACATGCTTTGTACACAACAGGTGTAGGTAGACAGTGAGATGCTTATTTATGGGCCCTTCCCAACAACGCAGAGAGAAAACAAGAGAAATAATAGAAAAATAAAATGCAAGGAATAAATACACAATGAGTAAACATGGCTGCTATACACGGGGTACCAAAACCGAGTCAATGTGCAGGGGTACGAGGTAATTGAGGTGGATATGTACATATAGGTAGGGATAAAGGTTACCAGGCAACAGGGTAGATAATGAACAGTAACAGCAGCGTATGTGATGAGTCACAGTAGTTCACTGTGAAAAAGGATTCTGTGTTCTTGATCCTCAACTGAATGAAACTGTTGGAACGGTTGAACATACTTATTGAGCAGCGTCTTTCTCTGTAGGTTCCTATACATTCCTGTAACACGTCAATGAAATAGGCCTCTGGGGACATCAAAGTGCTCCTCACAATCAATATGGTGATCACGGAACACTTTAATCACCTGTCTACGCTGAGATTGGCCGTTCTGTGTTCTCATACCACGCTGATTAGGGTTTCTAATTGGCCAAACCAAACTCATTATGCGTATTGTGCTAAATCAGTGTTGCATGGTCCCATCCAGATGCAAAGTCGGGAAATACGGACAAGATATACACACACATGTACACACACACACACACATACACACACACAGTCTACTAATTAACCTCCAATGTTCTAGAGTTTGTTTACCCAGACGTCACAACAAACATGCTCATTCATTCTGACAGTTTAGCAAGTCGCAAGCACACTGATTTGATTTGATTTCAGATTAAGCAGTGATATTGTAAATCAAGATGTTCAATGTTGCAACTTGCAAATGTTCAAAGCTCTATGTTTTCTAAAGGTCAGTCTATAATTACCATTCATGGGTTAAAGCTCTTCCTACAGTATTTCATAATCATGTCAACATTGTTCAGACTGCACACTGTGCACAACACGTTGCTTGTATTTCTTAGACTTGCGCCACAGTGCCTTTCATGAATGTACATGAGGCAGCAAGAGAGCTACAGTTTCTGTATTCAATGTCTGTATTCAGTGGATGACCTTATATAAAAGGAGTAGTCATTAAAGTTATAAATGTAAAAGGCTCTAAATGCACAGAACAGACGTATTCCCAATTGTTGGTCGGCTCCATGAATATATTTATTGTGATGATCCGTACACATTGACCAAGCTTCATCTATATATCAGTCACTAAGCAACCTCATTTGATACATTAATCAAAACCCAATCTGAGCTGTATTACTGACATTTGCATATCATAGACCTCTCATCTATATTTAATGGCTGATATTAGACTCTCACCTTGATCAAATATTCTGCTAGCACCGCTCAAGTTTACATATCCATTAGTCAACCTGTGGTGTGATTACATATCCATTAGTCAACCTGTGGTCATGATTACATATCCATTAGTCAACCTGTGGTCATGATTACATATCCATTAGTCAACCTGTGGTCATTATTACATATCCATTAGTCAACCTGTGGTGTGATTACATATCCATTAGTCAACCTGTGGTCATTATTACATATCCATTAGTCAACCTGTGGTGTGATTACATATCCATTAGTCAACCTGTGGTGTGATTACCTTTCCATTAGTCAACCTGTGGTGTGATTACATATCCATTAGTCAACCTGTGATGTGATTACATATCCATTAGTCAACCTGAGGTGTGATTACATATCCATTAGTCAACCTGTGGTGTGATTACATATCCATTAGTCAACCTGTGGTCATGATTACATATCCATTAGTCAACCTGTGGTCATTATTACATATCCATTAGTCAACCTGTGGTGTGATTACATATCCATTAGTCCACCTGTGGTCATTATTACATATCCATTAGTCAACCTGTGGTCGTGATTAATATCCATTAGTCAACCTGTGGTCATTATTACATATCCATTAGTCAACCTGTGGTGTGATTACATATCCATTAGTCAACCTGTGGTCGTGATTACATATCCATTAGTCAACCTGTGGTCGTGATCACATATCCATTAGTTAACCTGTGGTTGTGATTACATATCCATTAGTTAACCTGTGGTCGTGATTACATATCCATTAGTCAACCTGTGGTCATTATTACATATCCATTAGTCAACCTGTGGTCGTGATTACATATCCATTAGTCAACCTGTGGTCGTGATTACATATCCATTAGTTAACCTGTGGTCGTGATTACATATCCATTAGTCAACCTGTGGTCATTATTACATATCCATTAGTCAACCTGTGGTGTGATTACATATCCATTAGTTAACCTGTGGTCGTGATCACATATCCATTAGTTAACCTGTGGTTGTGATTACATATCCATTAGTTAACCTGTGGTCGTGATTACATATCCATTAGTCAACCTGTGGTCATTATTACATATCCATTAGTCAACCTGTGGTCGTGATTACATATCCATTAGTCAACCTGTGGTCGTGATTACATATCCATTAGTCAACCTGTGGTCATTATTACATATCCATTAGTCAACCTGTGGTCATTATTACATATCCATTAGTCAACCTGTGGTCATTATTACATATCCATTAGTCAACCTGTGGTGTGATTACATATCCATTAGTCAACCTGTGGTGTGATTACATATCCATTAGTCAACCTGTGGTGTGATTACATATCCATTAGTCAACCTGTGGTGTGATTACATATCCATTAGTCAACCTGTGGTGTGATTACATATCCATTAGTCAACCTGTGGTGTGATTACATATCCATTAGTCAACCTGTGGTGTGATTACCTATCCATTAGTCAACCTGTGGTCATGATTACATATCCATTAGTCAACCTGTGGTGTGATTACATATCCATTAGTCAACCTGTGGTTTGATTACATATCCATTAGTCAACCTGTGGTGTGATTACATATCAATTAGTCAACCTGTGGTGTGATTACATATCCATTAGTCAACCTGTGGTGTGATTACATATCCATTAGTCAACCTGTGGTGTGATTACATATCCATTAGTCAACCTGTGGTGTGATTACATATCCATTAGTCAACCTGTGGTGTGATTACATATCCATTAGTCAACCTGTGGTCAGTGGAAGTATGATGACCTTAAAGGAACATTACACTCCAAAAACAAGATTAGTCAAATGTTTTCAGACCTCAAAAGGTGGTCTTATTTTGAAATGAAGTTCACGTCGCTGGCCATCTGTTGTGTAGATCCAGCTATATACCATTACCATTATTATGGGAAAGATAAGCACCGTATCATTTCCTGGTTCTATTCGTTGGGGGTTATGGGGCTTTAAGGGGCTTGGGGAGTTATATATCCCTTTAAATCCACCTGTAGAAAGACTTAAAATATCTGAAAGCATCAAACATGCAGTACAGATTCCCTAGTGGAGACAAAGCATTCATTTACTTTTCAGACATGTAATGGTAACCAGAGAGTTGAGGCGAAAGGCCACGTGAAAGAGAGATGTGTACAGTATTTAAACACATCTAACAGCATTTCCACAGTACATTGTGTTGCATCTACCTCCACTGTCTACCTACAGTAATTGATTCATTCTTGACTAAGGATGCTACCCGACAGGATGTCTACAAATAGCATGGCATTACAATGCTAATGATCCCATTAGGATACAGTAGCGAGGAGGAGCGATAGCGAAACACTATTCATTATGCTGCTGCACTTTTCTCAGGGAAGCCTGTGGCTACTGTGCTAAGGAAGGTGGTATACTAGATGGTAAACTAGATAGCATGGTATTGGTACACAGTCAGGAAGATGGTAAACTAGATAGCATGGTATTGGTACACAGTCAGGAAGATGGTAAACTAGATAGCATGGGATTGGTACACAGTCAGGAAGATGGTAAACTACATAACATGGGATTGGTACACAATCAGGAAGATGGTAAACTAGATAACATGTGATTGGTATACAGTCAGTCAGGAAGATGGTAAACTAGATAACATGGGATTGGTATACAGTCAGGAAGATGGTAAACTAGATAGCATGGGATTGGTACACAGTCAGGAAGATGGTAAACTAGATAACATGGGATTGGTACACAGTCAGGAAGATGGTAAACTAGATAGTATGGGATTGGTACACAGTCAGGAAGATGGTAAACTAGATAGCATGGGATTGGTACACAGTCAGGAAGATGGTAAACTAGATAGCATGGTATTGGTACACAGTCAGGAAGATGGTAAACTAGATAGCATGGGATTGGTACACAGTCAGGAAGATGGTAAACTACATAACATGGGATTGGTACATAATCAGGAAGATGGTAAACTAAATAACATGGGATTGGTACACAGTCAGGAAGATGGTAAACTAGATAACATGGGATTGTTACACAGTCAGGAAGATGGTAAACTAGATAACATGGGATTGGTACACAGTCAGGAAGATGGTAAACTAAATAACATGGGATTGGTACACAGTCAGGAAGATGGTAAACTAGATAACATGGGATTGTTACACAGTCAGGAAGATGGTAAACTAGATAACATGTGATTGGTATACAGTCAGTCAGGAAGATGGTAAACTAGATAACATGGGATTGGTATACAGTCAGGAAGATGGTAAACTAGATAGCATGGGATTGGTACACAGTCAGGAAGATGGTAAACTAGATAGCATGGGATTGGTACACAGTCAGGAAGATGGTAAACTAGATAACATGGGATTGGTACACAGTCAGGAAGATGGTAAACTAGATAACATGGGATTGGTACACAGTCAGGAAGATGGTAAACTAGATAACATGGGATTGGTACACAGTCAGGAAGATGGTAAACTAAATAACATGGGATTGGTACACAGTCAGGAAGATGGTAAACTAAATAACATGGGATTGGTACACAGTCAGGAAGATGGTAAACTACATAACATGGGATTGGTACACAGTCAGGAAGATGGTAAACTAGATAACATGGGATTGGTACACAGTCAGGAAGATGGTAAACTAGATAACATGGGATTGGTACACAGTCAGGAAGATGGTAAACTACATAACATGGGATTGGTACACAGTCAGGAAGATGGTAAACTAGATAGCATGGGATTGGTACACAGTGTCATGTCTTTACTATCATTAAACTGAAGACAGTTTTTATCAAAGATTCTCTGTAATTAGTATTTCGCGATCAAACTGATTAATCATGTAACCGTAATTAACTAGGAAGTCGGGGCACCAAGGAAAATATTCAGATTACAAAGTTATAATTTCCCAATATAAGCTTTCAGATATTTTCATATCTGATCAATAGTCTTCTGATTAATTATTTATTATTTATTTACCTCACGTTAGTCTTATTCCAAACGTCGTAAATTGTTGGTTATCTGCACGAACCCAGTCTTCACTATGAGTCATCCATACATCAATTGTCTTAAATAATTTATTTATTACTAACTAAGTAATTCACAGAAATGCATAAACAAAACAACAGGGTAAATATGGTTACAAGAAATGATAGGAGAATGTGCCCTAGTGGGCTAAACCGACATCGCGGCTTGTTAGACAAAAGGGGAAGTGGGGGTCGACTAAGAAGTCACTACAAAGTTAATGATTATAACAATTGAAATGCTAATCCTTTACACATGAACGCTCACTCATTCGGGAACAATTGCAATCAATATATATATTTACGCTCAGTGTGTCGTCTTGATCACTGTTGAAAAGTTATTTTCTGTTGGAGAGTTTTCTGTCATCTCTCTCTCTCTCTGTGGTTAGGATGGCTCGTTCAGAGTGACATTCATTTGTTTCGTTATAGAATGGATGTTTCGGCGGTTGTCGTTCTTCACGTTCAATGATACCGAATTCCTAGCTGCAGACTAGTAATTCATATCAAGCCTTGTTGTTATTCTGTCGGTATCGGTAGTCTAAAGTTTAACCATGTGGTATGGTTAAAAGATTCAGCAATGGTCTACTACCTTTGTACTCCCGTGATTGAGAGAAACAGGGTCTAACTTGAGGATTTCTCAAAGTTGGGTTTTATTCGGAATTGCAGAAAAGGGGCTGTCCCAGGATGCCTGACCCTAACTGGGCTCATGGGCGGTCTTCATTAACTCATGGGAGTTTCCTTCATTAAACAGTCCAAAATCACATTACACAATTTTACAAACAGTATCATACTCACTCATTCATCTCATACAACAATTAGATGTAAAACTCATATCTGAGACTATTATATAAACAGCATTATGGTAATGTGGCCACACCGTCTCCCATGAGCTTCCCCAAGTTGTAACAAATGGACCAGTTCGTAGCTGGATTCTTCACCCATCTTTTATACCTTCTCCGGAACATGACATTTGTTTGGACCTCAAGTTCTGTGAGGTGGAAGACATTCCTTTGTTCTCTATGAAAATTCACTCTGTCTCTTATACTGTGTGGCCATGAGGCAGGGTCTTCTCCTCAGAAATTTACAACTAGATAATATGGGATTGGTATACAATCAGGAAGATGGTAAACTAGAAAACATGGGATTGGTACACAATCAGGAAGATGGTAAACTAGAAAACATGGGATTGGTACACAATCAGGAAGATGGTAAACTAGAAAACATGGGATTGGTACACAATCAGGAAGATGGTAAACTAGATAACATGGGATTGGTACACAGTCAGGAAGATGGTAAACTAGATAACATGGGATTGGTACACAGTCAGGAAGATGGTAAACTAGAAAACATGGGATTGGTACACAATCAGGAAGATGGTAAACTAGATAACATGGGATTGGTACACAGTCAGGAAGATGGTAAACTAGATAACATGGGATTGGTAAACAGTCAGGACTGGATAGGTGAGCATACAGCCAGTGGCTCTCAATCAGATAGCGTAGCCAGCTCTATGTACAGTATGTACACACAGAGTGGCAAGAAAACTATGTGAACCCTTTGAAAATACCTGGATTTCTGCATAAATTGGTCATACAATTTGATCTGATCTTCATCTAGTTCACAATAATAGACAAACACAGTCTGCTTAAACTAATAACACATAAACAATTAAACATTTTCATGTCTTTATTGAACACACCGTGTAAACATTCACAGTGCAGGGTGGAAAAGTATGTGAACCCTTGGATTTAATAACTGGTAGACCCTCCTTCAGCAGGAATAACCTCACCAAACGTTTTCTGTAGTTGCAGATCAGACCTGCACAACCTTCAGGAGGAATTTTGGACCATTCCTCTTTGCAAAACGGTTTCAGTTCAGCAATATTCTTGGGATGTCTGGTGTGAACCACTC
Organism: Oncorhynchus mykiss; assembly: GCF_013265735.2. NCBI lineage: Eukaryota > Metazoa > Chordata > Actinopteri > Salmoniformes > Salmonidae > Oncorhynchus > Oncorhynchus mykiss. Next base: position 6,636,810 of record NC_048571.1, on the reverse strand, counting down.
TCTTGAGGTCATGCCACAGCATCTCAATCGGGTTGAGGTCAGGACTCCGACTGGGCCACTCCAGAAGGCCTATTTTCTTCTGTTGAAGCCATTCTGTTGTTGATTTACTTCTGTGTTTTGGGTCGTTGTCCTGTTGCATTACCCAACTTCTGTTGAGTTTCAATTGGCGGACAGATAGCCTAACATTCTCGTGCAAAATGTCTTGATAAACTTGGAAATTCATTTTTCCGTCGATGATAGCAAGCTGTCCAGGCCCTGAGGCAGCAAAGCAGCCCCAAACCATGATGCTCCCTCCACCATACTTTACAGTTGGGATGAGGTTTTGATGTTGGTGTGCTGTCGTTTTTTCTCCACACATAGTGTTGTGTGTTCCTTCCAAACAACACAACTGTAGTTTCATCTGTCCACAGAACATTTTGCCAGTAGCGCTGTGGAACATCCAGGTGCACTTTTGCGACTTCCGACATGCAGCAAAAAAGAAAATTTGACAGCAGTGTCTTCTTCCGTGGTGTCCTCCCATGAACACCATCGTTTAGTGTTTTACGTATCGTAGACACGTCAACAGAGATGTTAGCATGTTCCAGAGATTTCAAGTCTTTAGCTGACACTCTAAGATTCTTCTTAACCTCATTGAACATTCTGCTCTGTGCTCTTGCAGTCATCTTTGCAGGACTGCCACTCCTAGGGAGAGAAGCCACAGTGCTGAACTTTCTCCATTTATAGACAATTTGTCTTACCGTGAACTGATGACCATCAAGGCTTTTAGAGATACTTATGTAACCCTTTATGCAAGTCAACTATTCTTAATCTTAGGTCTTATGAGATCTCTTTTGTTCGAGGCATCGTTCACATCAAGCAATGCTTCTTGTGAATAGCAAACTCAAATTTTGTGAGTGTTTTTTATGGGGCAGGGCAGGTCTAACCAACATCTCCAATCTCGTCTCATTGATTGGACTCCAGGTTAGCTGACTCCTGACTCCAATTAGCCTTTGGAGACGTCATTAGCCTAGGAGTTCACATACTTTTTCCAACCTACACTGTGAATGTTTAAATTATGTATTCAATATAGACAAGAAAAATACAATCATTTATGTGTTATTATTTTAAGCACACTATGCTTGTCTAAATTTGATGACCAATTTATTCCAAAGGGTTCATATACTTTTTCTTGCCACTGTATGTTGTACACACACACACACACACACACAAACACACACACACACACACACACACACACACACACACACACACACACACACACACACACACACACACACACACACACACACACACACACACACACACACACACACACACACACACACGCGCACACACACACACACACACACACACACACACACAGTTAAATATACAGTAACTACTGACATTTCATTACATGTTCGCTTTTAAACCAAGGCCTACTATTACTTGCTCTGATGAGTGCACTGCAGTAAAATCCTACAGGCTGTATCGTTAAAACGCTTTCTGCCTCAGATTCAAAAGAAAACGATTCCACTCGTCTGTTTTTCTTGGCAAATTTCAGGTTTTTAATTTCAGGTTTTTTAATCGAAAGGTTTATTCCGTTCAATTCATTACGGCTGCGAAGTCAGTCATGCATGAAAGTGATCATTTTTCTCTATCTCCACCTAATTTCATGCACCTCACTCTCTCACCCTACTTTCTATACTGTCTGGAATGTCATTAAAATGTCAGAAGTCTTTTGCCCTATCTCCAAAGCAGCTCTTTACCTGTCAGTGAAAAGGAACCAGAGCCAGAGCTTCTCCATGTATTTCACTAGACAGATAGCCAAAAGCACAGAGTGTGGGGATTTTAAAACCGTGAAATAATGTCCGTCAATTTGTACACCGCAGTTCAGTACTTACAGGAGATCATTCAGAAAGGAGATCTTCTTTCTCCTCTTGAGAGCCACAAATGTTCCCGTTCAGAGTTCATTTCCCAGGGAGCTATGCGATGAACTGTCTCGCTCCCATCTTTCATTTATCTGAAGGAGTTTTGCTTTGGCAAAGTGTGAACAGGAGCCAATTTCACAGCCTGTTCTGTCCTAGCACCTCTCTATCACTCTCTGACAGACAGACAGACCTCTTCACTAGCTGTTTACTCCAACAGGAGGTGAAGATTACTATGAAGAAGTGGAGCATCTCACAGCAACGGGCCCTCTCCTCTTCTCTGCTCTCCTTTTCCAACATCTCCTCGTCTCTTCTACAAGAGCAAAACAGTAACAGTAGTATCAGTGGTTGAAATTAGAAAGTTTTACTTCCTTGAAGTGCAAAGGTTTTCTTGCAGTCTTTTTGTTATCTGCCATAACTTCTGCAGGAAACTTCCAGAAAGAGTATGGGGTTGTATACTCTAAAGACCAAAACTGGTGAGAGAGTCCAGAGTAGAGCTTCCCATCCCTCACAGTGCGGAGGTGGGTTATGGCCCAGTCTTTCCTCCATCATTCTGAGCTCCTACACTTGCAGTGGAGAGTAGGAGATGACAGAGTGCGGGAGAGATTGCGGCCAAAAATAAAACTTCTCATCCCGACTGTGTTGAAATAGACTTAATTCACTTCCCCCATGCAATAAACCATAGATGTTATTATGGCAAGTGTATAATAGTGCTTTCATGTATGTGGACTGCATTCAAGCAGCATAGCTGCATATAATAGAGCTATGTAAAAAAACACCATCACAGAACAAGTGTGTATAATTACAGTGCCTTGCGAAAGTATTCGGCCCCCTTGAACTTTGCGACCTTTTGCCACATTTCAGGCTTCAAACATAAAGATATAAAACTGTATTTTTTTGTGAAGAATCAACAACAAGTGGGACACAATCATGAAGTGGAACGACATTTATTGGATATTTAAAACTTTTTTAACAAATCAAAAACTGAAAAATTGGGCGTGCAAAATTATTCAGCCCCCTTAAGTTAATACTTTGTAGCGCCACCTTTTGCTGCGATTACAGCTGTAAGTCGCTTGGGGTATGTCTATCAGTTTTGCACATCGAGAGACTGACATTTTTTCCCATTCCTCCTTGCAAAACAGCTCGAGCTCAGTGAGGTTGGATGGAGAGCATTTGTGAACAGCAGTTTTCAGTTCTTTCCACAGATTCTCGATTGGATTCAGGTCTGGACTTTGACTTGGCCATTCTAACACCTGGATATGTTTATTTTTGAACCATTCCATTGTAGATTTTGCTTTATGTTTTGGATCATTGTCTTGTTGGAAGACAAATCTCCGTCCCAGTCTCAGGTCTTTTGCAGACTCCATCAGGTTTTCTTCCAGAATGGTCCTGTATTTGACTCCATCCATCTTCCCATCAATTTTAACCATCTTCCCTGTCCCTGCTGAAGAAAAGCAGGCCCAAACCATGATGCTGCTACCACCATGTTTGACAGTGGGGATGGTGTGTTCAGGGTGATGAGCTGTGTTGCTTTTACTCCAAACATAACATTTTGCATTGTTGCCAAAAAGTTCAATTTTGGTTTCATCTGACCAGAGCACCTTCTTCCACATGTTTGGTGTGTCTCGCAGGTGGCTTGTGGCAAACTTTAAACAACACTTTTTCTGGATATCTTTAAGAAATGGCTTTCTTCTTGCCACTCTTCCATAAAGGCCAGATTTGTGCAATATACGACTGATTGTTGTCCTATGGACAGAGTCTCCCACCTCAGCTGTAGAACTCTGCAGTTCATCCAGAGTGATCATGGGCCTCTTGGCTGCATCTCTGATCAGTCTTCTCCTTGTATGAGCTGAAAGTTTAGAGGGACGGCCAGGTCTTGGTAGATTTGCAGTGGTCTGATACTCCTTCCATTTCAATATTATCGCTTGCACAGTGCTCCTTGGGATGTTTAAAGCTTGGGAAATCTTTTTGTATCCAAATCCGGCTTTAAACTTCTTCACAACAGTATCTCGGACCTGCCTGGTGTGTTCCTTGTTCTTCATGATGCTCTCTGCGCTTTTAACGGACCTCTGAGACTATCACAGTGCAGGTGCATTTATACGGAGACTTGATTACACACAGGTGGATTGTATTTATCATCATTAGTCATTTAGGTCAACATTGGATCATTCAGAGATCCTCACTGAACTTCTGGAGAGAGTTTGCTGCACTGAAAGTAAAGGGGCTGAATAATTTTGTACGCCCAATTTTTCACTTTTTGATTTGTTAAAAAAGTTTGAAATATCCAATAAATGTCGTTCCACTTCATGATTGTGTCCCACGTGTTGTTGATTCTTCACAAAAAAAATACAGTTTTATATCTTTATGTTTGAAGCCTGAAAATGTGGCAAAAGGTCGCAAAGTTCAAGGGGGCCGAATACTTTCGCAAGGCACTGTATTTGTGCACAGAGCTACATTTTTACCTTTATTGAAGTAGACAAGTCAGCTAAGAACAACTTGTTATTTTCAATGACAAGCTTAAGAACAGAGGGTTAACTGCCTTGTCCAGGGGCAGAACAACAGATTTGTACCTTGTCATCTCAGGGATTTGATCTTGCAACCTTTCAGTTACTGGCCCAACACACTAACCACTAGGCTACCTGCCTAGGCCTATGTATCCCCTTAGTATATCCCCTTAGTAGGCCTACGTATCCCATTAGTATATCCCCTTAGTAGCAACCAAGAGATACCAGCCTGTATCTCTTTGACTTGGGTTCAGGGAGAGAGTGGACCAATAATACATTGGTCATATGGTACATAGGCACATGGTGATAATACCCTCACAGGAACGTCAGTCAATGTGGCAGAAAGGCCCACTGTATATACATAGGCAGCACATTACTGCAATGAAGAAGTGTAACGTCACATATCACATATGTACACACACACACACACGCACACACACACACACACTCCCCCAGGAAGACCCACTGTGTATACCTAGTCAGCACATTACTGAAATTAAGAAGTGTAACGTCACATATCACATATGTACACACCTACATACACACACACACACACACACTCTCCCAGGAAGACCCATCACAGCAGAACAATAAAGTGATGTATTCAGTGCTGTGGCTCAGAGAGTGTTTTCTAAAGGCTGGGACAAGCTGCATTACTCTCTGCCTCATGTAACAACCAGACTGCTACAAGCAGAGCTTGGTGTAGATTAGAGTCTGTTGGAGTCGTTTGGAGCGTCTAAACACCATCCAATGCCAAAAAAATACACTTCTGAAGACAGAAAGAAAGTAAGAAAGTTGCCAGTTCTAAAGAGAAATGTGAAAGAGAGAGAAAAGGGAAGAAACAAACAAATAAATCAAGAAGAGAGAAAAATAAAGGACTTTAAAGAAACAAGCAACCAAGGTTTCCTTCCGTTTCCTCCACTCTCTCTAAAACAAAGACATCCTCCACTCTCTCTAAAACAAAGACATCCTCCACTCTCTCTAAAGCAAAGACATCCTCCACTCTCTCTAAAACAAAGACATCCTCCACTCTCTCTAAAACAAAGACATCCTCTCTCTCTAAAACAAAGACATCCTCCACTCTCTCTAAAACAAAGACATCCTCCACTCTCTCTAAAACAAAGACATCCTCCACTCTCTCTAAAACAAAGACATCCTCCACTCTCTCTAAAACAAAGACATCCTCCACTCTCTCTAAAACAAAGACATGCACCACTCTCTCTAAAACAAAGACATCCTCCACTCTCTCTAAAACAAAGACATCCTCCACTCTCTCTAAAACAAATACATCCTCCACTCTCTCTAAAACAAAGACATCCTCCACTCTCTCTAAAACAAAGACATCCTCCACTCTCTCTAAAACAAAGACATCCTCCACTCTCTCTAAAACAAAGACATCCACCACTCTCTCTAAAACAAAGACATCCTCCACTCTCTCTAAAACAAAGACATCCTCCACTCTCTCTAAAACAAATACATCCTCCACTCTCTCTAAAACAAAGACATCCTCCACTCTCTCTAAAACAAAGACATCCTCCACTCTCTCTAAAACAAAGACATCCTCCAATCTCTCTAAAACAAAGACATCCTCCACTCTCTCTAAAACAAAGACATCCTCCACTCTCTCTAAAACAAAGACATCCTCCACTCTCTCTAAAACAAAGACATCCTCCACTCTCTCTAAAACAAAGACATCCTCCACTCTCTCTAAAACAAAGACATGCACCAAGGCTTTACTGGGACCCTAATTTCAGGAACAAAGTCTTGTTTCCAGCACCTCCACAGTATTTGACCTTTATTTAACTAGGCAAGTCATTTAACAACAAATTCTTATTTTCAATGACAGCCCAGGAACAGGGGTTTACCTGCCTTGTTCAGGGGCAGAAAGAAAGATTGTTTCCTTGTCAGCTGAGGGATTTGATCTTGCAACCTTTTGGTTACTAGTCCAACAGTCTAACCACTAGGCTACCTGCAGCTGCCTTGACCAGTCAATGTATTGGGAAAGTATTCAGACTCCTTGACTTTTTCCACATTTTGTTTCGTTAGACTTATTCTGAAATAGATTCAATTGTTTTTTCACCCTCATCAATCTACAAACCATATCCCAAAGGAACAAAGCAAACATTTAGAACTGTTTGCAAATGTATAATTTAAAAAAACTAAAATATCACATTTACATAAGTATTCAGACCCTTTACTCAGTACTTTGTTGAAGCACCTTTGGCAGCGATTACAGCCTTGAGTCTTCTTGGGTATGACGCTACAAGCTTGGCACACCTGTATTTGGGGAGTTTCTCCCCTTCTTCTCTGCAGATCCTCTCAGGCTCTGTCAGGTTGGATGGGGAGTGTCGCTGTACAGCTGATTTCAGGTCTCTCCAGAGATGTTCGCTTGGGTTGAAGTCCAGGCTCTGGCTGGGCCACTCAAGGACATTCAGAGACTTGTCCCGAAGTCACTCCTGTGTTGTCTTGGCTGTGTGCTTAGGGTCGTTGTCCTGTTGGAAGGTGAACCTTCGCCCCAGTCTGAGGTCCTGAGTGCCCTGGAGCAGGTTTTCATTAAGGATCTCTCTGTACTTTACTCCATTCATCTTTCCCTTGATCCTGACTAGTCTCAAATCAAATCAAAATCAAATCAAATGTATTTGTCACATGCGCCAAATACAACAGGTGTAGTAGACCTTGCGGTGAAATGCTTACTTACAAGCCCTTAACCAACAATGTTTTAAGAAAAACAAGTGTTCAAGTATTTACTACATGGAGGCTACATACAGAGGGTACCGGTACAGAGTCAATGTGGAGGCTATATACAGGGGGTACCGGTACAGAGTCAATGTGGAGGCTATATACAGGGGGTACCGGTACAGAGTCAATGTGGAGGCTATATACAGGGGGTACCGGTACAGAGTCAATGTGGAGGCTATATACAGGGGGTACCGGTACAGAGTCAATGTGGAGGCTATATACAGGGGGTACCGGTACAGAGTCAATGTGGAGGCTATATACAGGGGGTACCGGTACAGAGTCAATGTGGAGGCTACATACAGAGGGTACCGGTACAGAGTCAATGTGGAGGCTACATACAGAGGGTACCGGTACAGAGTCAATGTGGAGGCTATATACAGGGGGTACCGGTACAGAGTCAATGTGGAGGCTACATACAGAGGGTACCGGTACAGAGTCAATGTGGAGGCTACATACAGGGGGTACCGGTACAGAGTCAATGTGGAGGCTATATACAGGGGGTACCGGTACAGAGTCAATGTGGAGGCTACATACAGAGGGTACCGGTACAGAGTCAATGTGGAGGCTATATACAGGGGGTACCGGTACAGAGTCAATGTGGAGGCTATATACAGGGGGTACCGGTACAGAGTCAATGTGGAGGCTATATACAGGGGGTACCGGTACAGAGTCAATGTGGAGGCTATATACAGGGGGTACCGGTACAGAGTCAATGTGGAGGCTATATACAGGGGGTACCGGTACAGAGTCAATGTGGAGGCTATATACAGGGGGTACCGGTACAGAGTCAATGTGGAGGCTATATACAGGGGGTACCGGTACAGAGTCAATGTGGAGGCTATATACAGGGGGTACCGGTACAGAGTCAATGTGGAGGCTATATACAGGGGGTACCGGTACAGAGTCAATGTGTGGGGGAACAGGTTAGTCCAGGTAATTAAAGTCATATTTACATGTAGATAAAGTGACTGGTCTCTGCCTCTGGAAAAACATCCCCACAGCATGATGCTGCCACCACCATGCTTCATTGTAAGGATGGTGGTGGCCAGGTGATGAGCGGTGCCTGGTTTTCTCCAGACGAGAAAATTGGTATTCAGGCCAATAAGTTCAATCTTGTTTCTCAAGGTTCTGAGTCCTTTAGGTGCCTTTTGGCAAACTCCAAGCGGGCTGTCATATCCCTTTTACTGTGGAGTGGCATCGGTCTGGCCACTCTACGATAAAGGCCTGATTGGTGAAATTCTGCAGAGATGGTTGTCCTTCTGGAAGGTTCTCCCATCTCCACAGAGGAACTCTGTCAGAGTGACCATCGGGTTCTTGGTCACCTCCCTGACCAAGGACCTTCTCCCTGACTGCTCAGTTTGGCCAGGCGTCCAGCTCTAGGAAGAGTCTTGGTGGTTCCAAACTTCTACCATTTAAGAATGATGGAGGCCACTTTTCTTGGGGACCTTCAATGCTGCAGGACTTTTTTGGTACCCTTCCCCAGATCTGTGCCTCAACATAATCCTGTCTCGGAGCGCTACGGACAATTCCTTCGACCTCATGGCTTGGTTTTTGCTCTGACATGCACTGTCAACTGTGGGATCTTACATAGACAGGTGTGTCTCTTTCCTAATCATGTCCAATCAAGTTGTAGAAACATCTCCAGGATGATCAATGGAAATAGGATGCACCTGAGCTCAATTTTGGGTCTCATAACAAAGGGTCTGAATACTTATGTAAATAAGGTATTTTTTTATTTTTTATTATAAATTTGCAAACATTTCTAAAAACCTGTTTTTGCTGTGTCGTTATGGGGTATTGTGTGTAGCTTGATGAGGGGAGAAAAATATTTTATCAATTTAAGAAGGCTGTAACGTAACAAAATGTGGAAAAAATTGCAGGGGTCTGAATACTTTCTGAATGCACTGTATATAGCCAGTAGCCAATAAGCTCTTAGAAAGCCCCTCCGCTGCCACTCAGATGACAGAGAATGAGAGGTGCTTTCTAAGAGTCACTTCCCCTTCCTCTCTGTTTTGATGTGGGGTTTCAGTGAGTGCTGTCTGTTGAGGTCAAATAATATTCTCTGTCTATTTAACCCCATTGGCACAGAGGAATGCATGGCAGCCCAGCTAGCACATAACGTTCTGAGAACCATATGTTTCTTAGAGCTTGGTGAGAGCGTGGTTGTCCTATGGTTATTTTGTATACAACCTTCCCACAACTTTCTGGGAATGGTGCAGAATAGTTGCTTGGCTTTGGAACATCCTCAGCACATTTAAGTAAGTTGACAAAATAACGTTATTTTCTTGGTATTTCATTACATTAACAGAACGTTTCCTAAAAGTTCAAACATGGTTACGTTTAATAAACATTTTGGTAATGTTCTGGGAACGTTCTGGAAATGGTTTAACATTGGGAATGTTCTCAAATAGTTCATTGACTTTAATTCTGAGGAATGTACTTTTCTGGTTTTGAACGATTACAGTAATTTGTCATGGAGGGAAACAGCCAGAGGCACCTACCACCTTGATGTTTGACCATTTCCATATTAAAACACTTTACATCATTTTGTTCAGAACCGGTTACCTACTCTTTCATAACCTTTCAACATCAATCATGGTTCCCTTCAAATCACCTTCACAAATTCATTCATAAGTAATCAATGTATTTTAGTTTCAGCCTGCAAACCTTCAACACCATATCTATGAGTAATAATACTGGGGTGGAACGAGAGACCATAGGGCATTTTGTTACTGTCAAACCTGTGTCCCTCTCACCTTTAAAAAACAATCAGAACAATTGCAATAAAAATAAAGCTGTGTGTCCCTCAAAGCTGCAAGGATGGAATGTGGACAAGCAACACGCAAAGCAGTCTGGGAAATGTTAATAAATAACAAAGGGAATTGAATAATTAGAACACTATTGTTAGAATGATCATAGGCTCTCCTTAGGAGTTCCATTAACCAGTTTGTTCTCCACTTCCTCAGTGTCAGAGGAGCCGTGGGACATATTCACGTTATTGTGGTAATGAGCTGAAATGGTCATTTCCCCTGAAAGCTGAGTGATCACAGAGCGTTGAAACAACAGCTGTTTGTGTCTGAGAGACATGTATAAGGGGACAGAACATACGATGGGGGAGCTAACAGTCTTCAATATGAGGAGCACATCAGTTTGGATTCTAATGTGACCATGTTAATGACGTGTGAGCAATGCTAGCCTGGTGACCTGGTCTGGTCTCGAGCATAAAGATTGGTGTTCCTCTAAGCTAATACTCAGTGGCAAACAGGGCCTTGACTTTTGAGTCATGTCGATGGTCTGGGTTCTGAACCTTGTAGGTTTTATGGTACAATATTTCCATTCCGTGTAGGTTTAGGTTACATTAGTTCTGTAACTTGGAACATCAGTCAGATGGGTTTTCTATGAATAAAGCACACTATGCTAAATGTATTACATATTACACATGCCTTCTTTTTATGTAAAATAACCCTCCCACTAACAGACGCCACAGGCTCGTGATTGTACTGTGGTTTGATGGATGGAGGGTATGTGTCCTGTGTCATGTCATTCCTGATGTATCTTGATATGACTGATGCTTGTCGTTACTGACTCTCCATACAGAGCTCTGTTGATTGGAGTGTCTCATGCACACAGACACACACACACACACATGCACACTTTCTGGAATTTCTTAAAGTGCCTCTTGCATGTTTTCATTATGCATGTTAGAGACGCTGGCTAAATATAGATACGTTTCTCACCCTTCATTAGTTCTGCAGGCTCTCCTCAGATTTTGTTGTGATGGTCTTTCGTGTCGAACCAATCATTGATTTATGCCCATAAACACACACCCTGTGTAACTAATGGAGTGGCTGAGATGTTCTAGGAATGAGACTCAGTTAGTCAGTGAAAGCATAGGGATGTGTGTTAGTTATAATATTGAAGGCAATTTATTCGCATTCCACGTTTTATATTGACTGATTGATTTTTGCCCTTAGCTGTTTTATAACCATACCAATTAGGCAAATATGTCTCTCTCTCTCTCTCTCTCTCTCAATTTTAATTTAATGGCTGTATTGGCATGGGAAACATATGTTAACATTGCCAAAGCAAGTGAAGTAAATAATAAACACTCACTGTCAACTGAGTTTACTTTCATATTTGTATGAACATAACAAGATTCAACAACTGAGACATAAACTGAACAAGTTCCACAGACATGTGACTAACAGAATAATAATAATAAGGCTATGCTCACTGAGTCTGTACATTGTCAAATCTTTCCTTAATTTTGGGTCAGTCACAGTGGTCAGGTATTCTGCCACTGTGTACGCTCTGTTTAGGGCCAAATAGCATTCTAGTTTGCTCCGTTTTTTTATGAATTCTTTCCAATGTGTCAAGTAATTATCTTCTTGTTTCCTCATGATTTGGTTGGGTCTAATTGTGTTGCTGTCCTGGGGCTCTGTGGGGTGTGTTTATGTTTGTGAACAGAGCCCCAGGACCAGCTTGCCTAGGGGACTCTTCTCCAGGTTCATCTCTCTTTAGGTGATGGCTTTGTTACGCAAGGTTTGGGAATGGCTTTCTTTTAGGTGGTTGTTCATAGACAGGATAACAGTCTAATAGTCTTCCCTTCTCTTCCTCCCTCAATCCCTCCGTAGACAGGATAACAGTCTAATAGTCTTTCCCCCTTCTCTTCCTCCCTCAATCCCTCCGTAGACAGGATTCTAATAACAGTCTAATAGTCTTTTCCCTTCTCTTCCTCCCTCAATCCCTCCGTAGACAGGATTCTCATAACAGTCTAATGGTCTTCCCTTCTCTTCCTCCCTCAATCCCTCCGTAGACAGGATTCTAATAACAGTCTAGGTGACAGGTACAGTTGAAGCACCAGTGCTTCTGAGAACACTGTCCTGAGGCGACACAGCAACGATTTGTCACATATAGGAGACACTTCTAGTGAGGAAGTGATTCACTTGTCTGTCTGACTGTGCCAACTGTCAGTGTATCTATTCTACCATGAATAAATAACATGCTCATTTTCCTTCAGCTTGAGTCAGTGGATGGGGGTGGCATGTGCCACACTCTGTGGCTTATGTCCCTGGCAGGCAGATGTCTCAGCCAGCTTATGTTTAACCAGGGCCCAGATGTCGTGCACTGCTTGTCAAAATGATGCTTCATGGTTGCCAGACTTGGTATAGGTCCCGAGTGGTGCAGCGGTCTAAGGTACTACATTGCAGTGGAAGAGGTGTCACTACAGTCCCTGGTTTGTATCCAGGCTGTATCACATCTGGCCATAATTGGGTGTCCCATAGGCTGGCACACAATTGACCATGAGTTGCCTGGGATAGGTTGTCATTGTAAATAAGAATTTGTTCTTAACTGACTTGCCTAGTTTAATAAAAAATATAGAAGGTACCTTTAGCTCCCAGGAGATTGACTGAGGATGTGGGGTTAGAGTTTCAGAAGTAATGGTTCCAATCTGTGAGTCGATAAAAGTTTAAAACCATATCAGAATACAAGAAGAGCTTTGTTTTGTGTTACTCCCTGACACCTGACACTTCTGGATTCTGGTTTTGATTGTTTTGCCCTCAGGCTGTATGCTGGTTGGACAGCCTAGTTTAAATGCACTCTACTCTTCTTGACCATGTTGATTGACAGGTTTCATGGCTTCCAGAATCTATTCTCAACATTCCAGGGAAATATCGCTCAAATGCTCTTTACTCCTGAAGTCCTGGAAGGCCTAATCTCAGAACCAAGAACCAAATCTCCTGTGCACTGGCCAGCGACTCCTTTTATGTTAACATAACAATCTGTCACGAGAGACCTACCTTCCCTGTATGGCTTCGTAAAGGGTCTCTCAGCACCTCCACATTTAACCTTACATCCAATAATAACAGTGTATGAAAACATCTCACCACTTCTCCAGCCTGTACCACTGCGTTATTTTTCTAGAACATGGCCCTGTTGATGTGTTAGCAATGAAGTCGGTACAGAGAACACGCATGTGAGCGGAGATTTGCACCACTAATTACATGGATGAATGAAGTGAATCAAAGAAGTACTTCATGCAGCAGAATAATTGGGTGTTTTAATGTCATGGAGCAACAGCTGAAAACAAGACATTTTTTTTATGGCTGATTTAATGACCAGTGGTTGTGTTCTAAGAGATTTTATAGATGCTTAGCAATGGCTGAGCGCCCTTTAATAAGGATAATTTAAGGGTTTTGAAATAGCTATTGTGTCAAACCCAGTGAGCAATGTCATTAAAATAAATATGAAACGTTCATTTCATACTTTAATCTGAGTTATCCCGTAAGAGAGCTAATGAGTTTGTCTCTTATCCTTAGAAACATCAGAAACACAATCAGAGCTTCACTAATCATTTTCTCAGTTCCTTTTGCATTACAATCCCTTTGCTTAAGTAGGCTTCACACAAGTTAAGGATTTTTTAGTTGCCTTTAGACTCAAAGACCCCTTGGAGTGACATGTAATGCCACTTGTTAATTTGTACATTTTCATCCCAAGAATGAAATGGGTCAAAATTGATCAAAGCTGTGTCTGGGTTCAGGAAATGACTCTCTACAATGACTGGCAGACCATGAAATAGGTTACCTTTCTGCAGTGGATTTTGATTCAGTGTCATGGTCATTCAACTTCTGTGTAGGCTACAGATGGTTCAGTGAGTGGAATTGATTAGGCTACTTGAAGTAGTGCCAATTGAAAGCAAGTATACTGTACAAACAAATATTCACATCAGCTTTCAGTGATTTCAAGTTGTCTTTTTTCCTTGCCAGTTCCAATATCTGTATCTAACAGAGATCCCGTCTCTTATGGATACCCTCTATAACTGCATTATAATTCAGCACTAAGGCACGGAGGTTGGCCAACATACCACGGCCAATCTACCACAAACCCCTGAGGTGCCTTAATTGCTATTAGAAACTAGTTACCAATGTAATTAGAGCAGTAAAAATAAATGTTTTGTCATACTCGTGTTATACGGTCGGATATACCACGGCTGTCAGCCAATCAGGGGCAGTAGCATAGCCTAGTGGTTAGCGCATTGAACTAATAACCGAAAGGTTGCAAGTTCAAATCACCTAGTTGACAAGGTACAAATCTGTTGTTCTACCCCTGAACAAGGCAGTTAACCCACTGTTCCTAGGCTGTCATTGAAAAGTTGAATTTGTTCTTAGCTGACTTGCCTAGTTAAATGAAGGTAAAATAAAAACTGAGCATTCAGGTTCAAACAACCCAGTTTATAATTAATATTTTAAACCTGGGGTTTGTTCAGGAGGATGCAACATTCAGAGAGAAACATGGAAGTCAACTAATGTGGCTCAACTTGTTTATTTGGATCCCCATGAACTTTTGCAGAAGCAGCAGCTACTCCTCCAGGGGTAAAACATGCAATACATTTAAAAAACAGTCACACAAATGTTAAATACAACGATATATAAATACAAAATAAAATAACATTCAAACAATACAACAACAAATAATGTGTGTGTTAAGAGTGTCTCTACAGTATGTGCGTGTTTGTGTCCCTTGCCGTTCCATGTTTACCCCACAGAGAGGCAGTATTGGACTTTAAGCAAGGAGAAAAAAGTGTGCGCTTATTTTTGGTCAAAGAAATGGGTAGATGGATCAAGTAAGTAAAGTATATGTTTTAGGTTACATTAAACTATATATATTTAAGACGTTTTTAGCTTATTTGATCATTTAAAAAATGTGTATAGGCCTATCAAATTTGGAAAATGTCGGTTAGCCTAATTCAATTGTAGTCGAAATGTGACACTCCCAACGAATATGGAGATGTAAAATAGTCTAAATCAGAGCCAGACTGAGGGCATTCTGACATCAGCAGTCCAAAAGGGGATGAGACCCTCGGAAGGAAGAGGCGGTTTGTGATGATGTCACAGGATGCCACCGTAGTGGATCAATTTCAATTTGAAGCTCGAGCTCCTCTCCTCGCTTTTACCGTAGAGCACACTGGATTGAACCATTAGTGAACGGACAACCGGACTATTGGGCTCTGGGAAAAGGGTCGGGAAAAGCAGAATTCGCTATTTTCTTCTCATTTGAAGGCGACATTTCTCAGTAAGGTAAGACACATTTTAATGAATTCCAGTCCAGCAGAATGACAGATTGGAATCATTTCTGGTCTCTTTCTGGAATTGGTTCTGATTGGGTTTGGGTAGGGTATCAAGGTGGATCAGAATAAAACTGTCTACACAAATAGGCCTAATGATAATAAAGTGATAGTATATTGTTGATTGTTAAGATTGGGTCAAGAGCTAATAAAGCTTGATCAACCATGCAGAGTTCCTCTGAAGAACAGTTGTTTAAACATCACGGTTTACGTCCACTCCTACCCTGTTGCTGTTGCTGTTTTTGTTGTTGTTGTTATCTGCATTTTTATGTAAGAGGGAGTTTGAAAATGACGAAATGCTAAGGGATAATATGGTTTAGATAGACAGGGCTGGCCATGGTGTGATGCAGCACGGCAGGAATATATGCACTTCTAGAAAGAAAACTTCACGACAGGCAGGGAGACTATATGGACAAAGGAAATAACACATATCAACGGCCATATCCTTCACACACGAGGTGATACTATAGAAGTTTCATCGCTTTTCTACCAACTTGTCATCTTGTTATTTTAATGTTCTTTCTTTTGAGCATTACAATGCCACACATTGGCTGGTTGGCAAGTTGCGCAGCTTCACTGTTCTATGATGACATTGGTCCTTCTCAGGGTAATAGAACCTTCACTAGCTGTTGTCAGGGAGATTCAGACAGTTTGGAGTATGTCTGGAAGACACTTCTTGATGCCTGCTGAATGGCGCACACTGCCTGTTACGAAATAGTCTGGACTGCAGATGTCTGCTGGCAAACGTCTCATTGCCATGGTTACGTGGTTACAAAAGCACCATGGTCAGTCTAAACAGATTGATAGAAGGCTTTGGTTCTGACTTCAGAAGCAGCACCATGTAAAATGTACACACATTGGTGATTGGTTTTGCTGCAATTTATTGATGTGAAAAGATTCCATTCCAAAGAGATGAGATGTGAGAGTACACACACACACACTGACAAAAGGTTTATCTTATTTCAATACTATACAGATGCAGGCGGTGCTTGACTTGGGCAGGAGCTCACCGGAGCTGAGTACCGGCACCTCAACGTTTCTACTGCTTGAGCTCCTGTTCTTCATATAGAACATTACCTCAACAGTGTTGTGGAGCTCCTGCATCTAAATATCAACAGTACAGGCACCTATTTCAGTCCAAGTCAAGCACTGGTTGCAGGGCATGCTGTAACAAAACGAGTGCAACAACACTTTCATCTTCAGGTGTCTGAGCTACACAGTGGAATGGGCTTGGTGCCCCTGAAGTGCCCCTTTAAGAGAGAAAGCACTGTGTGGTGACCAGTGTGTTGGACAGTGGAAAGGTTTGGGTACATTTCCAGGGGTCTGTTGGAGAAGGACATAAGTTAAACAAACTGTCAGAGGGTTGACAAGTGCTTCCTGATTTAGGAGGGCTGGGATGGGGCTACTGCAGGAAAGTGAGAAGGAGAGGGGGAAGAAAGAGAGAGAGGGATAGAGAGAGACAGGGAGAGGAGAAGGAGAGAGAGAGGATGGTAGGGGGGAGGGGGGTAAATACCTCCATGTTTCCTTGGTTCTGCCAAGCTCTCTCTCTCCTCACCCCCTCATGAATTCCATTAATTTGGTACTGTAGAACCTTTGGGGTGTTGGCCGACTCAACCCTTCATGTTATGACCCAGGAAAGCTTGGAGAGGAAACCCTGACATGTCTCTCAGGCCCCTCCCTGCTGTTCCTCCCTGGTGCTTCAGGAAGGGCACAAGGTTATCATGGTTGGGCCTGCTGTTATTCTGCTTGGCTTCAGAGAAGAGAAGTGCTTTTGTCTTATTGCCAAGCTGATGGTTTAAACCTGACGCTGCATGTTTGGGGAACGACCGTCGCTAGCTCTGTTTTTGTTTTAGAAAAAGATAGCTAATGCATTAATATCCAGAGGTGGGAGTTTGAGTAGCCCAGATCCTTGTGGATTTATATAAATATTTGGACATTGACTAAGTTATTATCATTTTGGCTCCGTACGCCACCACAATGGATTTGGAAGGAAACACAGCATATTGGAGTTGAAAATAAATTAAATTGAAATTAAATAATGAATGTGACTTTAATTTGAGGGTATTTACCTCCAAATCGGGTGAACGGTGCAGAAATGACAGCACTTTTTATATGTGACCCCCCAATTTTAGGGGCTCAAAGTCATTGGACAAACTAACATAATCATAAATTAAATTGTGAGTTTAAAAAAATATTTTGCAGTCAATAACTGCCTGAAGTGTGTAACCCATAGACATCACCAGATGCTGAGTTTCTTCTCTGCTGATGCTCTGCCAGGCCTTTACTGCAGCTGTCTTCAGTTCCTGCTTGTTCTTGGGGCATTTTGCCTTCAGTTTTGCCTTCTGCAAGGGAAGTGCATGCTCAATTGGATTCAGGTCAGGTGATTGACTTGGCCATTGCAGAACATTCCACTTCTTTGCCTTAAAAAAGCATTGGGTTGCTTTCGCAGTATGCTTCGGGTCATTGTCCATCTGCACTGTGAAGCGACGTCCAATGAGTTTTGAAGCATTTGGCTGAATCTGAATACAAGGGAACCAATTCCATTGGCAGCCATATATGGCCATAACACCCCCTCCACCATGATTCACAGATGAGGTGGTATGCTTCGGACCATGAGCAGTTCCTTCCCTTCTGCATACTCTTCTCTTTCCATCTGTCTGGTACAAGTGGATATTTGTCTCATCTGTCCATAGGATGTTGTTCCAGAACTGTACAGGTTTTCTTAGATGTTATTTGGCAAACTCTAATCTGGTCTTCCTGTTTTTGAGGCTTACCAGTGGTTTACATCTGGTGCTAAACCGTCTGTATTTACTCTGGTGAAGTTTTCTCTTGATTGTTGACTTTGACACAGATACACCTACCTCATGTGGAGTGTTCTTGATCTGGACAACTGTTGTGAAGGGGTTTCTTTTCACCAGGGAAATAATGATTCTGTCATCCATCACAGTTGTTTTCCGTGGTCTTCCGGGCCTTTTGGTGTTCCTGAGCTCACCAGTGTGTTCTTTCTTTTTCAGAATGTACCAAATCATTGATTTGGCCACACCTCATGTTTTTGCTCTCTCTCTGATGGGTTTGTTTTGAAATGTCAACCTCATGATGGCTTGCTTCACTGGCAGTGACAGACTTCATGTTGAGGGTTAACAGCAACAGAGTCCAAATGCAAATGCCACACTTGAAATCAACTCTAGATCTTTCATCTGATTACTTATAAATGAACTAATGAGGGAATAACACACAGCTAGCCATGGAACAGCTGAGCAGCCAATATTCCAATGACTTTTGGTCCCTTAAAATGGGGTCACATATCAAAAGTGCTGTAATTCCTACACCATTCACCCGATTTGGAGGTAAATACCCTCAAATTAAAGCTGAAAATCTGCCCTTTCAGGTTATATTCATGAATTGATTTCAACTTTGGTTGACAGTTAAAATAATAATAACTTGATCAATGTCCAAATAGTTCTGGACCTGAATGTATGTGATAGAAGATTTATATTACCCACTACTCGCTATGTACGGTATCTTAGGTTTACGGGTAGTATGTTTGTCAGTTGGTGCTGTTCCCTTCACAGATGCTATTGGGCTGCACCTCCATGTGTGATTTATTATTGAGGAAAGGATCAAAGGGGCCGGTTCTGGGTTCAGTTCTGTGTGATTGATGGCTTCATCACATCAACACGTGTCTCTTTAATGCTTTCAAACCAAAACAAGTGTATTTGGAAATAGACTCAGACATCTTGTTTACTGACATGGATGTGATAAGGTAGTTGGCTATGTCAGTGGTGACATAAGCAGGGGCGCAACTTTGGTTTTAGAAGTGTGTGAGGGGGGACATTAATATTTGTTTTACGCATGGGCCTAAAGCAGACCGTTGCCTCGTTTTGTATCACATTCCAATGGTAAAACTGGGGGACAAAAATACAATTTCAGAATGTGTGGGGGGGGCATGTCCCCCTTGTCCACAGTGAAAGTTGCGCCCCTGGACATAACAGTCATATAAGTGACAATGTCATTGATAATAATGTAATTAATTTATCATATGAGTGACATAGCATTCAATCATATGAATGGTTCATCTAGATCCATCTATAAAGGTCTTCTTGAAAAAAACTTGTTTTAGTGTATTATTATGACTGTGATCTCTCTCCCTCTTCTCCCTGTTTCTCTCTGAGACCGATAGGGGGATTATTGCAAGCAGTCTTGGCTCTGAGCCGTAGATAGCAGTTCGCTTGGCTGGGAGTGAAATTTTCCTCTCAGTAAAACCCCTTCCACTGTTCACAGACCTGCTGACCTGTCTCTATCTCTCCTCCAGGACCCGTTGACAGCAGAGCCAGGATGGATGCTAACGGCATATTCTCACTTCTGTTGCTGTGTTCTGTCACTGAGGTAATATACTCACCCAAGTTGTGAAGTCATTTACCCTTTGTCCTCGATATGCCTTTTATAAACTCACTGTGTCATGCAGAGTGAATATGGTTGCTCTTGAAAGTCGTTAAAACATGATCATAACTCATATTTAACTCATATCCACACTTTCACTCTCTTGATTTGGTTTGATATTCTAAAATACTCTGTCCGTGAGTGTATCGTTTCCTCTGAGTGTTAGCCATTTTTTTCACAGCTGTGTGTGTTGGCGAGCCCTGAGGGGAATGACTCCCAGCAGCACCATACCCAGAACGTCTACCACGACATCGGTGTCACCAGGAACACCATAGTCACTGCTCAGTTTGAGTGCTATCAGAAGATCATGAAAAACGACAAACACAACAAAATAGGTAAGGGTCCCTTAAGGGTGGTGTGGTGCAGGTAGCTCATTTGTTCAATTTCAATCTCATGATTTGCATCGTAGAGAATTTCAATTTACTCTTAGCATATTCAATTTGAATTTGAAACAATCCTCAGTCTTAACTGAAATGGTCCTAACCCCAGTGAATAGCACCTTCTAAGGAACTGACCTCCTAGAGTTTGCTTAAAGGGATACTTCTGGATTTTGGCTAAATCTATTTCCCTAGAGTCAGATGAACTTGTGGATACCATTATTATGTGTGCAGTATGAAGGAAGTTAGAGGTAGTTTCGCGAGCCAATGCTAACTAGCGTTAGCGTGATGACTATGGGTATCTGCTTGCATGCTCATTGCCAAAATCCCGAAGTATCCCTTTAAACTGCCTGTGTTGTTGTGTCCCTTCACTCAGGGCCAGTTTGTAACAGGACGTGGGATGGCTGGCTGTGCTGGGAGGACACAGAGGCAGGCTTCACTACAAACCAACACTGTCCAGACTACTTCCAAGACTTTGACACAGCAGGTCTGTATTTTGCAATCTGGCTGGTCTCTCCAACCCAACGACATTGAACAGAGATTATTGTATGACTGTATAAGGTAATGTACGAGTCAGCCTGGCTATTCTCTGTTAGGCTTTTAGAGAAATGTCCTTTGCTGTTTTCAACGTTCATTTTAGTATGGATAAAGGGATGAAAGTTATTCTCATTAATGGATATCGTTCTTTTTTAATTAATGCTGTGTTGATTGCTGAGATGAGCAAGTGTCACACCTGTCCACTCTTCTGTTGACTCACGTTGGTTGATGCACTACATCACTCACCTTCTGTTTCTAATCACCAGAAATGGCATCCAAAGTGTGCAGTGAAACGGGTAATTGGTTTCTACACCCGGAGAGCAACAGGACATGGACAAACTACACCAAATGTACGGCATACACCAGTGCAGGAAGAGTGGTAAGACAAGTGACCTTTTGATAAGCTTTTTAATGTAGTTATGTTGTGGATATTATATTGTAATGCATGTTAGGTTGACATGGTGTATTCTTTCTCAGACAGCGATGAATCTCTACTACCTGGTTCTGATTGGACATGGACTGTCGCTGACGTCATTGTTCTTCTCATTGGGAATATTTTTCCATTTCAAGTAAGTTACTCTGTTAGCCCATAAGTATGCTCCTGTTATATATTTAATTTCATTAACCTTTATTTTAACATGGTGTCATATTGAGACCAAGTGTCTTTTTCAAATGAGCCCTGCACAATATAAACACACATATCAACACAAAACCCAATAAAATACTAAATTACAAAACATGATCATAAAAAACGAACACAATCTTCACTTAGAGCATTCCCCACTACTGATTTAAATTATATAGAAATACACTGCTCAAAAAAAATAAAAGGAACACTTCAACAACACAATGTAACTCCAAGTCAATCACACTTCTGTGAAATCAAACTGTCCACTTAGGAAGCAACACTGATTGACAATAAATGTCACATGCTGTTGTGCAAATGGAAGACAACAGGTGGAAATTATAGGCAATTAGCAAGACACCCCCAATAAAGGAGTGGTTCTACAGGTGGTGACCACAGACCACTTCTCAGTACCTATGCTTCCTGGCTGATGTTTTGGTCACTTTTGAATGCTGGCGGTGCTTTCACTCTAGTGGTAGCATGAGACGGAGTCTACAACCCACACAAGTGGCTCAGGTAGTGCAGCTCATCCAGGATGGCACATCAATGCGAGCTGTGGCAAGAAGGTTTGCTGTGTCTGTCAGCGTAGTGTCCAGAGCATAGAGGTGCTACCAGGAGATAGGCCAGTACATCAGGAGACGTGGAGGAGGCCGTAGGAGGGCAACAACCCAGCAGCAGGACCGCTACCTCCACCTTTGTGCAAGGAGGAGCACTGCCAGAGCCCTGCAAAATGACCTCCAGCAGGCCACAAATGTGCATGTGTCTACTCAAAAAGTCAGAAACAGACTCCATGAGGGTGGTATGAGGGCCCGACGTCCACAGGTGGGGGTTGTGCTTACAGCCCAACACCGTGCAGGACGTTTGGCATTTGCCAGAGAACACCAAGATTGGCAAATTCACCACTGGTGCCCTGTGCTCTTCACAGATGAAAGCAGGTTCACACTAAGCACGTGACAGACGTGACAGAGTCTGGAGACGCCGTGGAGAACATTCTGCTGCCTGCAACATCCTCCAGCATGACCGGTTTGGCGGTGGGTCAGTTATGGTGTGGGGTGGCATTTCTTTGGGGGGTCGCACAGCCCTCCATGTGCTCGCTAGAGGTAGCCTGACTGCCATTAGGTACCGAGATGAGATCCTCAGACCCCTTGTGAGACCATATGCTGGTGCGGTTGGCCCTGGGTTCCTCCTAATGCAAGACAATGCTAGTCCTCATGTGGCTGGAGTGTGTCAGCAGTTCCTGCAAGAGGAAGGCATTGATGCTATGGACTGGCCCGCCCGTTCCCCAGACCTGAATCCAATTGAGCACATCTGGGACATCATGTCTCGCTCCATCCACCAACGCCACGTTGCACAACAGACTGTCCAGGAGTTGGCGGATGCTTTAGTCCAGGTCTGGGAGGAGATCCCTCAGGAGACCATCCACCACCTCATCAGGAGCATGCCCAGGCGTTGTAGGGAGGTCATACAGGCACGTGGAGGCCACACACACTACTGAGCCTCATTTTGACTTGTTTTAAGGACATTACATCAAAGTTGGATCAGCCTGTAGTGTGGTTTTCCACTTTAATTTTGAGTGTGACTCCAAATCCAGACCTCCATGGGTTGATAAATTTAATTTCCATTGATAATTTGTGTGTGATTTTGTTGTCAGCACATTCAACTATGTAAAGAAAAAAGTATTTAATAAGAATATTTCATTCATTCAGATATAGGATGTGTTATTTTAGTGTTCCCTTTATTTTTTTGAGCAGTGTATATAGAAATATGGTGTTTTTCTTACTTTAGATTGAATAATTGAATTATTTTCTATGGAAGAAGGAGGAAAAACTCATTCATACTGGCCTACTCATAAGGAGGCATTAACGACACAAGCGTCATAAATTATGTTGGGAGAATGTAATTATAAGGAGTTGTAGGGAGTTTAACTCGATAAAGATGGTAAACATTGTTCCATCTTTCATTGTTGTCCATTCAACATAAGGATATTTTCTTTCTTTCCCTACCAGGAGTCTAAGCTGCCAGAGGATAACGCTCCACAAAAACCTATTTTTTTCATTTGTGTTGAACTCAGTCATCACCATCATCTGGTTGACAGCGGTGGCTAACAACCAGGGACTAGTGCAGAGCAACCCTGTGAGTATGATGACTAACAACCAGGGACTAGTGCAGAGCAACCCTGTGAGTATGATGACTAACAACCAGGGACTAGTGCAGAGCAACCCTGTCAGTATGATGACTAACAACCAGGGACTAGTACAGTACAACCCTGTCAGTATGATGACTAACAACCAGGGACTAGTACAGTACAACCCTGTCAGTATGATGACTAACAACCAGGGACTAGTACAGTACAACCCTGTCAGTATGATGACTAACAACCAGGGACTAGTACAGTACAACCCTGTCAGTATGATGACTAACAACCAGGGACTAGTGCAGAGCAACCCTGTGAGTATGATGACTAACAACCAGGGACTAGTGCAGAGCAACCCTGTGAGTATGATGACTAACAACCAGGGACTAGTGCAGAGCAACCCTGTCAGTATGATGACTAACAACCAGGGACTAGTACAGTACAACCCTGTCAGTATGATGACTAACAACCAGGGACTAGTGCAGAGCAACCCTGTCAGTATGATGACTAACAACCAGGGACTAGTACAGTACAACCCTGTCAGTATGATGACTAACAACCAGGGACTAGTACAGTACAACCCTGTCAGTATGATGACTAACAACCAGGGACTAGTACAGTACAACCCTGTCAGTATGATGACTAACAACCAGGGACTAGTACAGTACAACCCTGTGAGTATGATGACTAACAACCAGGGACTAGTGCAGAGCAACCCTGTGAGTATGATGACTAACAACCAGGGACTAGTACAACCCTGTCAGTATGATGACTAACAACCAGGGACTAGTGCAGAGCAACCCTGTGAGTATGATGACTAACAACCAGGGACTAGTACAACCCTGTCAGTATGATGACTAACAACCAGGGACTAGTACAGTACAACCCTGTCAGGATGATGACTAACAACCAGGGACTAGTACAGTACAACCCTGTCAGTATGATGACTAACAACCAGGGACTAGTACAACCCTGTCAGTATGATGACTAACAACCAGGGACTAGTACAGTACAACCCTGTCAGTATGATGACTAACAACCAGGGACTAGTACAGTACAACCCTGTGAGTATGATGACTAACAACCAGGGACTAGTACAACCCTGTCAGTATGATGACTAACAACCAGGGACTAGTACAGTACAACCCTGTCAGTATGATGACTAACAACCAGGGACTAGTACAGTACAACCCTGTCAGTATGATGACTAACAACCAGGGACTAGTACAGTACAACCCTGTCAGTATGATGACTAACAACCAGGGACTAGTACAGTACAACCCTGTCAGTATGATGACTAACAACCAGGGACTAGTACAGTACAACCCTGTCAGTATGATGACTAACAACCAGGGACTAGTACAGTACAACCCTGTCAGTATGATGACTAACAACCAGGGACTAGTACAGTACAACCCTGTCAGTATGATGACTAACAACCAGGGACTAGTACAGTACAACCCTGTCAGTATGATGACTAACAACCAGGGACTAGTACAGTACAACCCTGTCAGTATGATGACTAACAACCAGGGACTAGTACAGAGCAACCCTGTCAGTATGATGACTAACAACCAGGGACTAGTACAGTACAACCCTGTCAGTATGATGACTAACAACCAGGGACTAGTACAGAGCAACCCTGTCAGTATGATGACTAACAACCAGGGACTAGTACAGTACAACCCTGTCAGTATGATGACTAACAACCAGGGACTAGTGCAGAGCAACCCTGTCAGTATGATGACTAACAACCAGGGACTAGTACAGTACAACCCTGTCAGTATGATGACTAACAACCAGGGACTAGTACAGTACAACCCTGTCAGTATGATGACTAACAACCAGGGACTAGTACAGTACAACCCTGTCAGTATGATGACTAACAACCAGGGACTAGTACAACCCTGTCAGTATGATGACTAACAACCAGTGACTAGTACAACCCTGTCAGTATGATGACTAACAACCAGGGACTAGTACAGTACAACCCTGTCAGTATGATGACTAACAACCAGGGACTAGTACAGTACAACCCTGTCAGTATGATGACTAACAACCAGGGACTAGTACAGTACAACCCTGTCAGTATGATGACTAACAACCAGGGACTAGTACAGTACAACCCTGTCAGTATGATGACTAACAACCAGGGACTAGTACAGTACAACCCTGTCAGTATGATGACTAACAACCAGGGACTAGTACAACCCTGTCAGTATGATGACTAACAACCAGGGACTAGTACAGTACAACCCTGTCAGTATGATGACTAACAACCAGGGACTAGTACAGTACAATCCTGTCAGTATGATGACTAACAACCAGGGACTAGTACAGTACAACCCTGTCAGTATGATGACTAACAACCAGGGACTAGTACAGTACAACCCTGTCAGTATGATGACTAACAACCAGGGACTAGTACAGTACAACCCTGTCAGTATGATGACTAACAACCAGGGACTAGTACAACCCTGTCAGTATGATGACTAACAACCAGGGACTAGTACAGTACAACCCTGTCAGTATGATGACTAACAACCAGGGACTAGTACAGTACAACCCTGTCAGTATGATGACTAACAACCAGGGACTAGTACAGTACAACCCTGTCAGTATGATGACTAACAACCAGGGACTAGTACAGTACAACCCTGTCAGTATGATGACTAACAACCAGGGACTAGTACAGTACAACCCTGTCAGTATGATGACTAACAACCAGGGACTAGTACAGTACAACCCTGTCAGTATGATGACTAACAACCAGGGACTAGTACAGTACAATCCTGTCAGTATGATGACTAACAACCAGGGACTAGTACAGTACAACCCTGTCAGTATGCAAAGCAACACTAATTATACTGTACATGTACAGTACCAGTCAAAGGTTTGGACTAGAGGTTGACCGATTATGATTTTTCAACACCGATACCGATTATTGGAGGACCTAAAAAGCCGATACTGTTTGGACACTCATTGGCCTAGAAGGCCAGCATCCCAGAGTCACCTCTTCACTGTTGGCGTTGAGACTGGTGTTTTGCGGGTACTATTTATTGAAGCTGCCAGTTGAGGATTAGCTTGGATTCGCTAACACAACGTGCCATTGGAACACAGGAGTGATGGTTGCTGATAATGGGCCTCTTTAGGTCTATGTAGATATTCCATAAAATATCAGCCATTTCCAGCTACAATAGTCATTTACAACATTAACAATGTCTACACTGTATTTCTGATCAATTTGATGTTATTTTAATGGACAAAAAATGTGCTTTTCTTTCAAAAACAAGGACATTTCTAAGTGTCCCCAAACGTTTGAACAGTAGTGTATATTAAAGGTGTAAATATATATTTAATATATAAGGTTTATATATTAAAGGTCCCAACCTGTTTCACAACAACATAATTAACTTAGGATGTAAATAATGAGCAAAGCATTTCCAAGCTCAGTAGACAAAAATGTCTACTCAACCATAGACTGTTGGTTGACCCTGACCGGGGATATTCCAAGCTGATACAAGTTCTGCTACCCCACCCCCCACCAGGTGAGCTGTAAGGTGATCATGTTTATTCACCTGTACCTGTTTGGCTGTAACTACTTCTGGATGCTGTGTGAGGGCATCTACCTGCACACACTCATCGTCGTGGCTGTGTTCGCCGAGAAACAACACCTCATGTGGTACTACCTGCTTGGATGGGGTACGTGAAGTTACGACAAAACTATTAACTAATGAAACCATTCACTAACTATTACACGATTAAACAACACTTGCCTTTTTAAGGGACGTTTCTAGAGTTGAATTACAGTTGTTTGTCCATTATGTCATCCATTAAAATCAATTATTGAATAATCTCCCAGGATTTCCACTCATACCTGCATTGATACATGCAATAGCACGAAGCTACTACTACAATGATAAGTAAGTATTTTGATATCTTTCTCTCTGGTCTTTGATAAGTATGCCATTCTCTGCCACATACAGTAATTCATGGATAAGCCATGTTGTCCACATGAGTCAAATATCTCTTGGCATCTCCCTCTCTCCTCCACAGTTGTTGGATCAGCTCCAACACTTCCCTCCTCTACATTATCCATGGTCCCATCTGTGCTGCCCTGCTGGTGAGCTCTTCTTTAAGCCACAATTCCAAGTACATTAACTAACGTTTATGACCATCCCTGTTCTTCCCCTTGTGTGATCACTGTAAACAGAACCGTCATCAACTTCAGGTCTCCTTTATACTCTGGGTGGGATTTTAAGTACATTTACTTTGGACATAATGGACATGTCTCTGGCAGGACTCATTGGACACATTGGCTTATTTCCAAAATCTCTCTCCTCTCTCCTCTCTCTCTCTCTCTCTGTCTGGCTCTCTCTGTCTCTCTGTCTCTCTCTGTCTCTTCTCCCCCTCCCCATCCCTCCCTCCCCCTCTCTCTCCAGGTGAATCTGTTCTTCCTGTTAAACATTGTGCGTGTCCTCATCACCAAACTGAAGGTAATCCACCAACAAGCAGAAGATAATTTCCTCTATTTGCTGTAACAAATGGACTAATAAAGTTGCATTGTATTCTAGGTGACCCATCAAGCTGAATCTAGCCTCTACATGAAGGCTGTGAGAGCCACCCTGATCCTAGTCCCTCTCCTGGGCATCCAGTTTGTCTTGTTCCCCTACAAACCCCAGGGACGCTTCGCCTTGGAGATCTACGACTATATTATGAACATCCTCATGCACTACCAGGTAGGACAACTCTAGAACATTCTCAAATGTCTAGAACTCTAGAGACTTTCTAGAACTTCTAAGTCAACTCTAGAAGTTCAGTTAGAGTAGTGTCCCAAGCTGGTTAGTGTTATCTTCTTTGTGTTGAAGTATCCTCTTTCTATCCTCAGGGTCTCCTGGTTGCCACCATCTTCTGCTTCTTCAATGGGGAGGTAAGACGGGATATTACGTTATTCTGAACTAACTCTATGTCAGAAAGCTGAGCTGATGCAACCATAATTACTTTGATAAAGTTACACGTTGGAGCAATGTAAACTGTTGTCCGATGGGACTTTCTTTCTTCCAGGTCCAAGGTGTTTTGCGAAGGCACTGGAACCAGCAGAGGATCCAGTTTGGCAGTAACTTTGCCCACGCAGATGTCTTCCGCTCAGCCTCATACGTGGCGTCATCCCTGACGGAGGTGCATCGCTGCTACAGCATCGACGGGCACACCGAACACATGAACGGCAAGAACAGCTACCACGACGTCGAGACGGTGACACCCACCATACTCCGGTCGGACAACCCGTTTGCCTGAGGCTGAAGGTCGGAAGTCGCGGATCTTGGGTCTGTACAGTTACACAGTGGCAGTTTTTGGAACTCTTTTCCCACCATATTCTAGAACATTTTCTCAAACTTCTTGGCAGTAGCCTTCACAGCAATTGGATGATGGTGAAAAAGTACATGAACGTTTATAGGGAGCACTACTCAGCCTCTTGATCTGGTCAATACAGTTACCTTCAACTGATCCACTTTAACTTCACGAGGACGGAATAGGCACTTAACTAGAGACACCTGTGTAAAGGCATGGACACTACCTACACTACCGTAAGGGTTTTAGTGTAAGGAATGGACACTACCTACACTACCTTAAGGGTTTTAGTGTAAGGAATGGACACTACCTACACTACCTTAAGGGTTTTAGTGTAAGGCATGGACACTACCTACACTACCGTAAGGGTTTTAGTGTAAGGAATGGACACTACCTACACTACCTTTAGGGTTTTAGTGTAAGGAATGGACACTACCTACACTACCTTAAGGGTTTTAGTGTAAGGAATGGACACTACCTACACTACCTTAAGGGTTTTAGTGTAAGGAATGGACACTACCTACACTACCTTAAGGGTTTTAGTGTAAGGAATGGACACTACCTACACTACCTTAAGGGTTTTAGTGTAAGGAATGGACACTACCTACACTACCTTAAGGGTTTTAGTGTAAGGAATGGACACTACCTACACTACCTTAAGGGTTTTAGTGTAAGGAATGGACACTACCTACACTACCTTAAGGGTTTTAGTGTGAGGAATGGACACTACCTACACTACCTTAAGGGTTTTAGTGTAAGGAATGGACACTACCTACACTACCTTAAGGGTTTTAGTGTAAGGAATGGACACTACCTACACTACCTTAAGGGTTTTAGTGTGAGGAATGGACACTACCTACACTACCTTAAGGGTTTTAGTGTAAGGAATGGACACTACCTACACTACCTTAAGGGTTTTAGTGTGAGGAATGGACACTACCTACACTACCTTAAGGGTTTTAGTGTAAGGAATGGACACTACCTACACTACCTTAAGGGTTTTAGTGTGAGGAATGGACACTACCTACACTACCTTAAGGGTTTTAGTGTAAGGAATGGACACTACCTACACTACCTTAAGGGTTTTAGTGTAAGGCATGGACACTACCTACACTACCTTAAGGGTTTTAGTGTGAGGAATCAATCTTGCCGTTTCATCCTGTGGACTGAAGAGCCTGCAACTGCACAACAACCTCTGACCCAAGAGCCTGAGACTCTACAACAACTTCTGACCCAAGAGCCCGAGACTCTACAACAACCTCTGACCCAAGAGCCTGAGACTCTACAACAACCTCTGACCCAAGAGCCTGAGACTCTACAACAACCTCTGACCCAAGAGCCTGAGACTCTACAACAACCTCTGACCCAAGAGCCTGAGACTCTACAACAACCTCTGACCCAAGAGCCTGAGACTCTACAACAACCTCTGACCCAAGAGCCTGAGACTCTACAACAACCTCTGACCCAAGAGGAGTACAGTGCAATGAACTTGTTGGGCCTACTGGTGATATAATTACTTCCATTCTGTAAAGGACAAAGGAAACCTAATGTACATGGACCTTAAGCACTGGATTATGTATTAAGATTGGCAGGCTCGTTATGGCTCTCTTTATGACAAGACAAGTAACTAAACGTCACAGTGGATTTTTTTGATACAGTGTACAGTTACAATTGTTTTATTTTACAGCCATTAGCATTGAATGTGTTATCATGTGTTGTTGTCTGTGGTTTGAATTTGCATGGTCATTGATGGCTACTTATTTATAACTATGTTACAGTAGTACAAGATGGACCACCCATTAGAATGTTCATTTCCTGTCAGTGTATTTCCCTGTCCAGCGGTCTTCTCCCTTCTGTCTAGACTAGGGTTTAGTCCCTCTGTGGGAGTTTATGTCTGGCACATAAAATGACCTTGGGTTTGCCTCAGTTTTATCTGTCATAGTTGAATGTATGTAAGTCTTGTTTAAGTATGTTAAGTATTTTTTTTCATAGAGTTGCTTCATATCCAAATGCTGGAGAGA